>NW_028263430.1:0-31315 GCF_051168715.1 Poecilia mexicana
CAAATTCACAGATAGTCCATTTTTGACTTCTTTCGCTGAGATAAAGCGTTTTTGGCTTCTGGCTTTCTGATCATTTGTAACTTAAGCAGATCAACTAATTTCAGGTTATTACAGCCAGATCTAGTGCTGCTCAGCATTTCGGAGCTGTCCAACAACTAACAAGGCTGAAAATTGAATGTAAAGCTGCAAATTCACAGATAGTCCATTTTTGACTTCTTTCGCTGAGATAAAGCGTTTTTGGCTTCTGGCTTTCTGATCATTTGTAACTTAAGCAGATCAACTAATTTCAGCTTATTACAGCTAGATCTAGTGCTGCTCAGCATTTCGGAGCTGTCCAACAACTACCAAGGCTGAAAATTGAATGTAAAGCTGCAAATTCACAGATAGTCCATTTTTGACTTCTTTCGCTGAGATAAAGCGTTTTTGGCTTCTGGCTTTCTGATCATTTGTAACTTAAGCAGATCAACTAATTTCAGCTTATTACAGCTAGATCTAGTGCTGCTCAGCATTTCGGAGCTGTCCAACAACTAACAAGGCTGAAAATTGAATGTAAAGCTGCAAATCCACAGATAGTCCATTTTTGACTTCTTTCGCTGAGATAAAGCGTTTTTGGCTTCTGGCTTTCTGATCATTTGTAACTTAAGCAGATCAACTAATTTCAGCTTATTACAGCTAGATCTAGTGCTGCTCAGCATTTCGGAGCTGTCCAACAACTAACAAGGCTGAAAATTGAATGTAAAGCTGCAAATCCACAGATAGTCCATTTTTGACTTCTTTCGCTGAGATAAAGCGTTTCTGGCTTCTGGCTTTCTGATCATTTGTAACTTAAGCAGATCAACTAATTTCAGCTTATTACAGCTAGATCTAGTGCTGCTCAGCATTTCGGAGCTGTCCAACAACTAACAAGGCTGAAAATTGAATGTAAAGCTGCAAATTCACAGATAGTCCATTTTTGACTTCTTTCGCTGAGATAAAGCGGCTTCTGGCTTTCTGATCATTTGTAACGTAAGCAGATCAACTAATTTCAGGTTATTACAGCCAGATCTAGTGCTGCTCAGCATTTCGGAGCTGTCCAACAACTAACAAGGCTGAAAATTGAATGTAAAGCTGCAAATTCACAGATAGTCCATTTTTGACTTCTTTCGCTGAGATAAAGACACGACGTTTTTGGCTTCTGGCTTTCTGATCATTTGTAACTTAAGCAGATCAACTAATTTCAGCTTATTACAGCTAGATCTAGTGCTGCTCAGCATTTCGGAGCTGTCCAACAACTAACAAGGCTGAAAATTGAATGTAAAGCTGCAAATTCACAGATAGTCCATTTTTGACTTCTTTCGCTGAGATAAAGCGTTTTTGGCTTCTGGCTTTCTGATCATTTGTAACTTAAGCAGATCAACTAATTTCAGCTTATTACAGCTAGATCTAGTGCTGCTCAGCATTTCGGAGCTGTCCAACAACTAACAAGGCTGAAAATTGAATGTAAAGCTGCAAATTCACAGATAGTCCATTTTTGACTTCTTTCGCTGAGATAAAGCGTTTTTGGCTTCTGGCTTTCTGATCATTTGTAACTTAAGCAGATCAACTAATTTCAGCTTATTACAGCTAGATCTAGTGCTGCTCAGCATTTCGGAGCTGTCCAACAACTAACAAGGCTGAAAATTGAATGTAAAGCTGCAAATTCACAGATAGTCCATTTTTGACTTCTTTCGCTGAGATAAAGCGTTTTTGGCTTCTGGCTTTCTGATCATTTGTAACTTAAGCAGATCAACTAATTTCAGGTTATTACAGCCAGATCTAGTGCTGCTCAGCATTTCGGAACTGTCCAACAACTAACAAGGCTGAAAATTGAATGTAAAGCTGCAAATTCACAGATAGTCCATTTTTGACTTCTTTCGCTGAGATAAAGCGTTTTTGGCTTCTGGCTTTCTGATCATTTGTAACTTAAGCAGATCAACTAATTTCAGCTTATTACAGCTAGATCTAGTGCTGCTCAGCATTTCGGAGCTGTCCAACAACTAACAAGGCTGAAAATTGAATGTAAAGCTGCAAATCCACAGATAGTCCATTTTTGACTTCTTTCGCTGAGATAAAGCGTTTTTGGCTTCTGGCTTTCTGATCATTTGTAACTTAAGCAGATCAACTAATTTCAGGTTATTACAGCCAGATCTAGTGCTGCTCAGCATTTCGGAGCTGTCCAACAACTAACAAGGCTGAAAATTGAATGTAAAGCTGCAAATTCACAGATAGTCCATTTTTGACTTCTTTCGCTGAGATAAAGCGTTTTTGGCTTCTGGCTTTCTGATCATTTGTAACTTAAGCAGATCAACTAATTTCAGGTTATTACAGCCAGATCTAGTGCTGCTCAGCATTTCGGAGCTGTCCAACAACTAACAAGGCTGAAAATTGAATGTAAAGCTGCAAATTCACAGATAGTCCATTTTTGACTTCTTTCGCTGAGATAAAGCGTTTTTGGCTTCTGGCTTTCTGATCATTTGTAACTTAAGCAGATCAACTAATTTCAGCTTATTACAGCTAGATCTAGTGCTGCTCAGCATTTCGGAGCTGTCCAACAACTAACAAGGCTGAAAATTGAATGTAAAGCTGCAAATCCACAGAGTCCATTTTTGACTTCTTTCGCTGAGATAAAGCGTTTTTGGCTTCTGGCTTTCTGATCATTTGTAACTTAAGCAGATCAACTAATTTCAGCTTATTACAGCTAGATCTAGTGCTGCTCAGCATTTCGGAGCTGTCCAACAACTAACAAGGCTGAAAATTGAATGTAAAGCTGCAAATCCACAGATAGTCCATTTTTGACTTCTTTCGCTGAGATAAAGCGTTTTTGGCTTCTGGCTTTCTGATCATTTGTAACTTAAGCAGATCAACTAATTTCAGCTTATTACAGCTAGATCTAGTGCTGCTCAGCATTTCAGAGCTGTCCAACAACTAACAAGGCTGAAAATTGAATGTAAAGCTGCAAATTCACAGATAGTCCATTTTTGACTTCTTTCGCTGAGATAAAGCGTTTTTGGCTTCTGGCTTTCTGATCATTTGTAACTTAAGCAGATCAACTAATTTCAGGTTATTACAGCCAGATCTAGTGCTGCTCAGCATTTCGGAGCTGTCCAACAACTAACAAGGCTGAAAATTGAATGTAAAGCTGCAAATTCACAGATAGTCCATTTTTGACTTCTCTCGCTGAGATAAAGCGTTTTTGGCTTCTGACTTTCTGATCATTTGTAACTTAAGCAGATCAACTAATTTCAGGTTATTACAGCCAGATCTAGTGCTGCTCAGCATTTCGGAGCTGTCCAACAACTAACAAGGCTGAAAATTGAATGTAAAGCTGCAAATTCACAGATAGTCCATTTTTGACTTCTTTCGCTGAGATAAAGCGTTTTTGGCTTCTGGCTTTCTGATCATTTGTAACTTAAGCAGATCAACTAATTTCAGCTTATTACAGCTAGATCTAGTGCTGCTCAGCATTTCGGAGCTGTCCAACAACTAACAAGGCTGAAAATTGAATGTAAAGCTGCAAATTCACAGATAGTCCATTTTTGACTTCTTTCGCTGAGATAAAGCGTTTTTGGCTTCTGGCTTTCTGATCATTTGTAACTTAAGCAGATCAACTAATTTCAGCTTATTACAGCTAGATCTAGTGCTGCTCAGCATTTCGGAGCTGTCCAACAACTAACAAGGCTGAAAATTGAATGTAAAGCTGCAAATTCACAGATAGTCCATTTTTGACTTCTTTCGCTGAGATAAAGCGTTTTTGGCTTCTGGCTTTCTGATCATTTGTAACTTAAGCAGATCAACTAATTTCAGCTTATTACAGCTAGATCTAGTGCTGCTCAGCATTTCAGAGCTGTCCAACAACTAACAAGGCTGAAAATTGAATGTAAAGCTGCAAATTCACAGATAGTCCATTTTTGACTTCTTTCGCTGAGATAAAGCGTTTTTGGCTTCTGGCTTTCTGATCATTTGTAACTTAAGCAGATCAACTAATTTCAGGTTATTACAGCCAGATCTAGTGCTGCTCAGCATTTCGGAGCTGTCCAACAACTAACAAGGCTGAAAATTGAATGTAAAGCTGCAAATTCACAGATAGTCCATTTTTGACTTCTCTCGCTGAGATAAAGCGTTTTTGGCTTCTGGCTTTCTGATCATTTGTAACTTAAGCAGATCAACTAATTTCAGGTTATTACAGCCAGATCTAGTGCTGCTCAGCATTTCGGAGCTGTCCAACAACTAACAAGGCTGAAAATTGAATGTAAAGCTGCAAATTCACAGATAGTCCATTTTTGACTTCTTTCGCTGAGATAAAGCGTTTTTGGCTTCTGGCTTTCTGATCATTTGTAACTTAAGCAGATCAACTAATTTCAGCTTATTACAGCTAGATCTAGTGCTGCTCAGCATTTCGGAGCTGTCCAACAACTAACAAGGCTGAAAATTGAATGTAAAGCTGCAAATTCACAGATAGTCCATTTTTGACTTCTTTCGCTGAGATAAAGCGTTTTTGGCTTCTGGCTTTCTGATCATTTGTAACTTAAGCAGATCAACTAATTTCAGCTTATTACAGCTAGATCTAGTGCTGCTCAGCATTTCGGAGCTGTCCAACAACTAACAAGGCTGAAAATTGAATGTAAAGCTGCAAATTCACAGATAGTCCATTTTTGACTTCTTTCGCTGAGATAAATCGTTTTTGGCTTCTGGCTTTCTGATCATTTGTAACTTAAGCAGATCAACTAATTTCAGCTTATTACAGCTAGATCTAGTGCTGCTCAGCATTTCGGAGCTGTCCAACAACTAACAAGGCTGAAAATTGAATGTAAAGCTGCAAATTCACAGATAGTCCATTTTTGACTTCTTTCGCTGAGATAAAGCGTTTTTGGCTTCTGGCTTTCTGATCATTTGTAACTTAAGCAGATCAACTAATTTCAGCTTATTACAGCTAGATCTAGTGCTGCTCAGCATTTCGGAGCTGTCCAACAACTAACAAGGCTGAAAATTGAATGTAAAGCTGCAAATTCACAGATAGTCCATTTTTGACTTCTTTCGCTGAGATAAAGCGTTTTTGGCTTCTGGCTTTCTGATCATTTGTAACTTAAGCAGATCAACTAATTTCAGCTTATTACAGCTAGATCTAGTGCTGCTCAGCATTTCGGAGCTGTCCAACAACTAACAAGGCTGAAAATTGAATGTAAAGCTGCAAATTCACAGATAGTCCATTTTTGACTTCTTTCGCTGAGATAAAGCCTTTTTGGCTTCTGGCTTTCTGATCATTTGTAACTTAAGCAGATCAACTAATTTCAGCTTATTACAGCTAGATCTAGTGCTGCTCAGCATTTCGGAGCTGTCCAACAACTAACAAGGCTGAAAATTGAATGTAAAGCTGCAAATTCACAGATAGTCCATTTTTGACTTCTTTCGCTGAGATAAAGCGTTTTTGGCTTCTGGCTTTCTGATCATTTGTAACTTAAGCAGATCAACTAATTTCAGCTTATTACAGCTAGATCTAGTGCTGCTCAGCATTTCAGAGCTGTCCAACATCTAACAAGGCTGAAAATTGAATGTAAAGCTGCAAATTCACAGATAGTCCATTTTTGACTTCTCTCGCTGAGATAAAGCGTTTTTGGCTTCTGGCTTTCTGATCATTTGTAACTTAAGCAGATCAACTAATTTCAGGTTATTACAGCCAGATCTAGTGCTGCTCAGCATTTCGGAGCTGTCCAACAACTAACAAGGCTGAAAATTGAATGTAAAGCTGCAAATTCACAGATAGTCCATTTTTGACTTCTTTCGCTGAGATAAAGCGTTTTTGGCTTCTGGCTTTCTGATCATTTGTAACTTAAGCAGATCAACTAATTTCAGCTTATTACAGCTAGATCTAGTGCTGCTCAGCATTTCGGAGCTGTCCAACAACTAACAAGGCTGAAAATTGAATGTAAAGCTGCAAATCCACAGATAGTCCATTTTTGACTTCTTTCGCTGAGATAAAGCGTTTTTGGCTTCTGGCTTTCTGATCATTTGTAACTTAAGCAGATCAACTAATTTCAGGTTATTACAGCCAGATCTAGTGCTGCTCAGCATTTCGGAGCTGTCCAACAACTAACAAGGCTGAAAATTGAATGTAAAGCTGCAAATTCACAGATAGTCCATTTTTGACTTCTTTCGCTGAGATAAAGCGTTTTTGGCTTCTGGCTTTCTGATCATTTGTAACTTAAGCAGATCAACTAATTTCAGCTTATTACAGCTAGATCTAGTGCTGCTCAGCATTTCGGAGCTGTCCAACAACTAACAAGGCTGAAAATTGAATGTAAAGCTGCAAATTCACAGATAGTCCATTTTTGACTTCTTTCGCTGAGATAAAGCGTTTTTGGCTTCTGGCTTTCTGATCATTTGTAACTTAAGCAGATCAACTAATTTCAGCTTATTACAGCTAGATCTAGTGCTGCTCAGCATTTCGGAGCTGTCCAACAACTAACAAGGCTGAAAATTGAATGTAAAGCTGCAAATTCACAGATAGTCCATTTTTGACTTCTTTCGCTGAGATAAAGCGTTTTTGGCTTCTGGCTTTCTGATCATTTGTAACTTAAGCAGATCAACTAATTTCAGCTTATTACAGCTAGATCTAGTGCTGCTCAGCATTTCGGAGCTGTCCAACAACTAACAAGGCTGAAAATTGAATGTAAAGCTGCAAATTCACAGATAGTCCATTTTTGACTTCTTTCGCTGAGATAAAGCGTTTTTGGCTTCTGGCTTTCTGATCATTTGTAACTTAAGCAGATCAACTAATTTCAGCTTATTACAGCTAGATCTAGTGCTGCTCAGCATTTCGGAGCTGTCCAACAACTAACAAGGCTGAAAATTGAATGTAAAGCTGCAAATTCACAGATAGTCCATTTTTGACTTCTTTCGCTGAGATAAAGCGTTTTTGGCTTCTGGCTTTCTGATCATTTGTAACTTAAGCAGATCAACTAATTTCAGCTTATTACAGCTAGATCTAGTGCTGCTCAGCATTTCGGAGCTGTCCAACAACTAACAAGGCTGAAAATTGAATGTAAAGCTGCAAATTCACAGATAGTCCATTTTTGACTTCTTTCGCTGAGATAAAGCGTTTTTGGCTTCTGGCTTTCTGATCATTTGTAACTTAAGCAGATCAACTAATTTCAGCTTATTACAGCTAGATCTAGTGCTGCTCAGCATTTCGGAGCTGTCCAACAACTAACAAGGCTGAAAATTGAATGTAAAGCTGCAAATTCACAGATAGTCCATTTTTGACTTCTTTCGCTGAGATAAAGCGTTTTTGGCTTCTGGCTTTCTGATCATTTGTAACTTAAGCAGATCAACTAATTTCAGCTTATTACAGCTAGATCTAGTGCTGCTCAGCATTTCGGAGCTGTCCAACAACTAACAAGGCTGAAAATTGAATGTAAAGCTGCAAATTCACAGATAGTCCATTTTTGACTTCTTTCGCTGAGATAAAGCGTTTTTGGCTTCTGGCTTTCTGATCATTTGTAACTTAAGCAGATCAACTAATTTCAGGTTATTACAGCCAGATCTAGTGCTGCTCAGCATTTCGGAGCTGTCCAACAACTAACAAGGCTGAAAATTGAATGTAAAGCTGCAAATTCACAGATAGTCCATTTTTGACTTCTCTCGCTGAGATAAAGCGTTTTTGGCTTCTGGCTTTCTGATCATTTGTAACTTAAGCAGATCAACTAATTTCAGCTTATTACAGCTAGATCTAGTGCTGCTCAGCATTTCGGAGCTGTCCAACAACTAACAAGGCTGAAAATTGAATGTAAAGCTGCAAATTCACAGATAGTCCATTTTTGACTTCTTTCGCTGAGATAAAGCGTTTTTGGCTTCTGGCTTTCTGATCATTTGTAACTTAAGCAGATCAACTAATTTCAGCTTATTACAGCTAGATCTAGTGCTGCTCAGCATTTCGGAGCTGTCCAAAAACTGACAAGGCTGAAAATTGAATGTAAAGCTGCAAATTCACAGATAGTCCATTTTTGACTTCTTTCGCTGAGATAAAGCGTTTTTGGCTTCTGGCTTTCTGATCATTTGTAACTTAAGCAGATCAACTAATTTCAGCTTATTACAGCTAGATCTAGTGCTGCTCAGCATTTCGGAGCTGTCCAAAAACTGACAAGGCTGAAAATTGAATGTAAAGCTGCAAATTCACAGATAGTCCATTTTTGACTTCTTTCGCTGAGATAAAGCGTTTTTGGCTTCTGGCTTTCTGATCATTTGTAACTTAAGCAGATCAACTAATTTCAGCTTATTACAGCTAGATCTAGTGCTGCTCAGCATTTCGGAGCTGTCCAACATCTAACAAGGCTGAAAATTGAATGTAAAGCTGCAAATTCACAGATAGTCCATTTATGACTTCTCTCGCTGAGATAAAGCGTTTTTGGCTTCTGGCTTTCTGATCATTTGTAACTTAAGCAGATCAACTAATTTCAGGTTATTACAGCCAGATCTAGTGCTGCTCAGCATTTCGGAGCTGTCCAACAACTAACAAGGCTGAAAATTGAATGTAAAGCTGCAAATTCACAGATAGTCCATTTTTGACTTCTTTCGCTGAGATAAAGCGTTTTTGGCTTCTGGCTTTCTGATCATTTGTAACTTAAGCAGATCAACTAATTTCAGCTTATTACAGCTAGATCTAGTGCTGCTCAGCATTTCGGAGCTGTCCAACAACTAACAAGGCTGAAAATTGAATGTAAAGCTGCAAATTCACAGATAGTCCATTTTTGACTTCTTTCGCTGAGATAAAGCGTTTTTGGCTTCTGGCTTTCTGATCATTTGTAACTTAAGCAGATCAACTAATTTCAGCTTATTACAGCTAGATCTAGTGCTGCTCAGCATTTCGGAGCTGTCCAAAAACTGACAAGGCTGAAAATTGAATGTAAAGCTGCAAATTCACAGATAGTCCATTTTTGACTTCTTTCGCTGAGATAAAGCGTTTTTGGCTTCTGGCTTTCTGATCATTTGTAACTTAAGCAGATCAACTAATTTCAGCTTATTACAGCTAGATCTAGTGCTGCTCAGCATTTCGGAGCTGTCCAACATCTAACAAGGCTGAAAATTGAATGTAAAGCTGCAAATTCACAGATAGTCCATTTTTGACTTCTCTCGCTGAGATAAAGCGTTTTTGGCTTCTGGCTTTCTGATCATTTGTAACTTAAGCAGATCAACTAATTTCAGGTTATTACAGCCAGATCTAGTGCTGCTCAGCATTTCGGAGCTGTCCAACAACTAACAAGGCTGAGAATTGAATGTAAAGCTGCAAATTCACAGATAGTCCATTTTTGACTTCTTTCGCTGAGATAAAGCGTTTTTGGCTTCTGGCTTTCTGATCATTTGTAACTTAAGCAGATCAACTAATTTCAGCTTATTACAGCTAGATCTAGTGCTGCTCAGCATTTCGGAGCTGTCCAACAACTAACAAGGCTGAAAATTGAATGTAAAGCTGCAAATTCACAGATAGTCCATTTTTGACTTCTTTCGCTGAGATAAAGCGTTTTTGGCTTCTGGCTTTCTGATCATTTGTAACTTAAGCAGATCAACTAATTTCAGCTTATTACAGCTAGATCTAGTGCTGCTCAGCATTTCGGAGCTGTCCAACAACTAACAAGGCTGAAAATTGAATGTAAAGCTGCAAATTCACAGATAGTCCATTTTTGACTTCTTTCGCTGAGATAAAGCGTTTTTGGCTTCTGGCTTTCTGATCATTTGTAACTTAAGCAGATCAACTAATTTCAGCTTATTACAGCTAGATCTAGTGCTGCTCAGCATTTCGGAGCTGTCCAACAACTAACAAGGCTGAAAATTGAATGTAAAGCTGCAAATCCACAGAGTCCATTTTTGACTTCTTTCGCTGAGATAAAGCGTTTTTGGCTTCTGGCTTTCTGATCATTTGTAACTTAAGCAGATCAACTAATTTCAGCTTATTACAGCTAGATCTAGTGCTGCTCAGCATTTCAGAGCTGTCCAACATCTAACAAGGCTGAAAATTGAATGTAAAGCTGCAAATTCACAGATAGTCCATTTTTGACTTCTCTCGCTGAGATAAAGCGTTTTTGGCTTCTGGCTTTCTGATCATTTGTAACTTAAGCAGATCAACTAATTTCAGGTTATTACAGCCAGATCTAGTGCTGCTCAGCATTTCGGAGCTGTCCAACAACTAACAAGGCTGAAAATTGAATGTAAAGCTGCAAATTCACAGATAGTCCATTTTTGACTTATTTCGCTGAGATAAAGCGTTTTTGGCTTCTGGCTTTCTGATCATTTGTAACTTAAGCAGATCAACTAATTTCAGGTTATTACAGCTAGATCTAGTGCTGCTCAGCATTTCGGAGCTGTCCAACAACTAACAAGGCTGAAAATTGAATGTAAAGCTGCAAATCCACAGAGTCCATTTTTGACTTCTTTCGCTGAGATAAAGCGTTTTTGGCTTCTGGCTTTCTGATCATTTGTAACTTAAGCAGATCAACTAATTTCAGCTTATTACAGCTAGATCTAGTGCTGCTCAGCATTTCGGAGCTGTCCAACAACTAACAAGGCTGAAAATTGAATGTAAAGCTGCAAATCCACAGATAGTCCATTTTTGACTTCTTTCGCTGAGATAAAGCGTTTTTGGCTTCTGGCTTTCTGATCATTTGTAACTTAAGCAGATCAACTAATTTCAGCTTATTACAGCTAGATCTAGTGCTGCTCAGCATTTCAGAGCTGTCCAACATCTAACAAGGCTGAAAATTGAATGTAAAGCTGCAAATTCACAGATAGTCCATTTTTGACTTCTCTCGCTGAGATAAAGCGTTTTTGGCTTCTGGCTTTCTGATCATTTGTAACTTAAGCAGATCAACTGATTTCAGGTTATTACAGCCAGATCTAGTGCTGCTCAGCATTTCGGAGCTGTCCAACAACTAACAAGGCTGAAAATTGAATGTAAAGCTGCAAATTCACAGATAGTCCATTTTTGACTTCTTTCGCTGAGATAAAGCGTTTTTGGCTTCTGGCTTTCTGATCATTTGTAACTTAAGCAGATCAACTAATTTCAGCTTATTACAGCTAGATCTAGTGCTGCTCAGCATTTCGGAGCTGTCCAACATCTAACAAGGCTGAAAATTGAATGTAAAGCTGCAAATTCACAGATAGTCCATTTTTGACTTCTCTCGCTGAGATAAAGCGTTTTTGGCTTCTGGCTTTCTGATCATTTGTAACTTAAGCAGATCAACTAATTTCAGGTTATTACAGCCAGATCTAGTGCTGCTCAGCATTTCGGAGCTGTCCAACAACTAACAAGGCTGAAAATTGAATGTAAAGCTGCAAATTCACAGATAGTCCATTTTTGACTTCTTTCGCTGAGATAAAGCGTTTTTGGCTTCTGGCTTTCTGATCATTTGTAACTTAAGCAGATCAACTAATTTCAGCTTATTACAGCTAGATCTAGTGCTGCTCAGCATTTCGGAGCTGTCCAACAACTAACAAGGCTGAAAATTGAATGTAAAGCTGCAAATTCACAGATAGTCCATTTTTGACTTCTTTCGCTGAGATAAAGCGTTTTTGGCTTCTGGCTTTCTGATCATTTGTAACTTAAGCAGATCAACTAATTTCAGCTTATTACAGCTAGATCTAGTGCTGCTCAGCATTTCGGAGCTGTCCAAAAACTGACAAGGCTGAAAATTGAATGTAAAGCTGCAAATTCACAGATAGTCCATTTTTGACTTCTTTCGCTGAGATAAAGCGTTTTTGGCTTCTGGCTTTCTGATCATTTGTAACTTAAGCAGATCAACTAATTTCAGCTTATTACAGCTAGATCTAGTGCTGCTCAGCATTTCGGAGCTGCCAAAAACTGACAAGGCTGAAAATTGAATGTAAAGCTGCAAATTCACAGATAGTCCATTTTTGACTTCTTTCGCTGAGATAAAGCGTTTTTGGCTTCTGGCTTTCTGATCATTTGTAACTTAAGCAGATCAACTAATTTCAGCTTATTACAGCTAGATCTAGTGCTGCTCAGCATTTCGGAGCTGTCCAACATCTAACAAGGCTGAAAATTGAATGTAAAGCTGCAAATTCACAGATAGTCCATTTTTGACTTCTCTCGCTGAGATAAAGCGTTTTTGGCTTCTGGCTTTCTGATCATTTGTAACTTAAGCAGATCAACTAATTTCAGGTTATTACAGCCAGATCTAGTGCTGCTCAGCATTTCGGAGCTGTCCAACAACTAACAAGGCTGAAAATTGAATGTAAAGCTGCAAATTCACAGATAGTCCATTTTTGACTTCTTTCGCTGAGATAAAGCGTTTTTGGCTTCTGGCTTTCTGATCATTTGTAACTTAAGCAGATCAACTAATTTCAGCTTATTACAGCTAGATCTAGTGCTGCTCAGCATTTCGGAGCTGTCCAACAACTAACAAGGCTGAAAATTGAATGTAAAGCTGCAAATTCACAGATAGTCCATTTTTGACTTCTTTCGCTGAGATAAAGCGTTTTTGGCTTCTGGCTTTCTGATCATTTGTAACTTAAGCAGATCAACTAATTTCAGCTTATTACAGCTAGATCTAGTGCTGCTCAGCATTTCGGAGCTGTCCAAAAACTGACAAGGCTGAAAATTGAATGTAAAGCTGCAAATTCACAGATAGTCCATTTTTGACTTCTTTCGCTGAGATAAAGCGTTTTTGGCTTCTGGCTTTCTGATCATTTGTAACTTAAGCAGATCAACTAATTTCAGCTTATTACAGCTAGATCTAGTGCTGCTCAGCATTTCGGAGCTGTCCAACATCTAACAAGGCTGAAAATTGAATGTAAAGCTGCAAATTCACAGATAGTCCATTTTTGACTTCTCTCGCTGAGATAAAGCGTTTTTGGCTTCTGGCTTTCTGATCATTTGTAACTTAAGCAGATCAACTAATTTCAGGTTATTACAGCCAGATCTAGTGCTGCTCAGCATTTCGGAGCTGTCCAACAACTAACAAGGCTGAAAATTGAATGTAAAGCTGCAAATTCACAGATAGTCCATTTTTGACTTCTTTCGCTGAGATAAAGCGTTTTTGGCTTCTGGCTTTCTGATCATTTGTAACTTAAGCAGATCAACTAATTTCAGCTTATTACAGCTAGATCTAGTGCTGCTCAGCATTTCGGAGCTGTCCAACAACTAACAAGGCTGAAAATTGAATGTAAAGCTGCAAATTCACAGATAGTCCATTTTTGACTTCTTTCGCTGAGATAAAGCGTTTTTGGCTTCTGGCTTTCTGATCATTTGTAACTTAAGCAGATCAACTAATTTCAGCTTATTACAGCTAGATCTAGTGCTGCTCAGCATTTCGGAGCTGTCCAAAAACTGACAAGGCTGAAAATTGAATGTAAAGCTGCAAATTCACAGATAGTCCATTTTTGACTTCTTTCGCTGAGATAAAGCGTTTTTGGCTTCTGGCTTTCTGATCATTTGTAACTTAAGCAGATCAACTAATTTCAGCTTATTACAGCTAGATCTAGTGCTGCTCAGCATTTCGGAGCTGTCCAACAACTAACAAGGCTGAAAATTGAATGTAAAGCTGCAAATTCACAGATAGTCCATTTTTGACTTCTTTCGCTGAGATAAAGCGTTTTTGGCTTCTGGCTTTCTGATCATTTGTAACTTAAGCAGATCAACTAATTTCAGCTTATTACAGCTAGATCTAGTGCTGCTCAGCATTTCGGAGCTGTCCAAAAACTGACAAGGCTGAAAATTGAATGTAAAGCTGCAAATTCACAGATAGTCCATTTTTGACTTCTTTCGCTGAGATAAAGCGTTTTTGGCTTCTGGCTTTCTGATCATTTGTAACTTAAGCAGATCAACTAATTTCAGCTTATTACAGCTAGATCTAGTGCTGCTCAGCATTTCGGAGCTGTCCAACATCTAACAAGGCTGAAAATTGAATGTAAAGCTGCAAATTCACAGATAGTCCATTTTTGACTTCTCTCGCTGAGATAAAGCGTTTTTGGCTTCTGGCTTTCTGATCATTTGTAACTTAAGCAGATCAACTAATTTCAGGTTATTACAGCCAGATCTAGTGCTGCTCAGCATTTCGGAGCTGTCCAACAACTAACAAGGCTGAAAATTGAATGTAAAGCTGCAAATTCACAGATAGTCCATTTTTGACTTCTTTCGCTGAGATAAAGCGTTTTTGGCTTCTGGCTTTCTGATCATTTGTAACTTAAGCAGATCAACTAATTTCAGCTTATTACAGCTAGATCTAGTGCTGCTCAGCATTTCGGAGCTGTCCAACAACTAACAAGGCTGAAAATTGAATGTAAAGCTGCAAATTCACAGATAGTCCATTTTTGACTTCTTTCGCTGAGATAAAGCGTTTTTGGCTTCTGGCTTTCTGATCATTTGTAACTTAAGCAGATCAACTAATTTCAGCTTATTACAGCTAGATCTAGTGCTGCTCAGCATTTCGGAGCTGTCCAAAAACTGACAAGGCTGAAAATTGAATGTAAAGCTGCAAATTCACAGATAGTCCATTTTTGACTTCTTTCGCTGAGATAAAGCGTTTTTGGCTTCTGGCTTTCTGATCATTTGTAACTTAAGCAGATCAACTAATTTCAGCTTATTACAGCTAGATCTAGTGCTGCTCAGCATTTCGGAGCTGTCCAACATCTAACAAGGCTGAAAATTGAATGTAAAGCTGCAAATTCACAGATAGTCCATTTTTGACTTCTCTCGCTGAGATAAAGCGTTTTTGGCTTCTGGCTTTCTGATCATTTGTAACTTAAGCAGATCAACTAATTTCAGGTTATTACAGCCAGATCTAGTGCTGCTCAGCATTTCGGAGCTGTCCAACAACTAACAAGGCTGAAAATTGAATGTAAAGCTGCAAATTCACAGATAGTCCATTTTTGACTTCTTTCGCTGAGATAAAGCGTTTTTGGCTTCTGGCTTTCTGATCATTTGTAACTTAAGCAGATCAACTAATTTCAGCTTATTACAGCTAGATCTAGTGCTGCTCAGCATTTCGGAGCTGTCCAACATCTAACAAGGCTGAAAATTGAATGTAAAGCTGCAAATTCACAGATAGTCCATTTTTGACTTCTCTCGCTGAGATAAAGCGTTTTTGGCTTCTGGCTTTCTGATCATTTGTAACTTAAGCAGATCAACTAATTTCAGCTTATTACAGCTAGATCTAGTGCTGCTCAGCATTTCGGAGCTGTCCAACAACTAACAAGGCTGAAAATTGAATGTAAAGCTGCAAATTCACAGATAGTCCATTTTTGACTTCTTTCGCTGAGATAAAGCGTTTTTGGCTTCTGGCTTTCTGATCATTTGTAACTTAAGCAGATCAACTAATTTCAGCTTATTACAGCTAGATCTAGTGCTGCTCAGCATTTCGGAGCTGTCCAAAAACTGACAAGGCTGAAAATTGAATGTAAAGCTGCAAATTCACAGATAGTCCATTTTTGACTTCTTTCGCTGAGATAAAGCGTTTTTGGCTTCTGGCTTTCTGATCATTTGTAACTTAAGCAGATCAACTAATTTCAGGTTATTACAGCCAGATCTAGTGCTGCTCAGCATTTCGGAGCTGTCCAACAACTAACAAGGCTGAAAATTGAATGTAAAGCTGCAAATTCACAGATAGTCCATTTTTGACTTCTTTCGCTGAGATAAAGCGTTTTTGGCTTCTGGCTTTCTGATCATTTGTAACTTAAGCAGATCAACTAATTTCAGCTTATTACAGCTAGATCTAGTGCTGCTCAGCATTTCGGAGCTGTCCAACAACTAACAAGGCTGAAAATTGAATGTAAAGCTGCAAATTCACAGATAGTCCATTTTTGACTTCTTTCGCTGAGATAAAGCGTTTTTGGCTTCTGGCTTTCTGATCATTTGTAACTTAAGCAGATCAACTAATTTCAGCTTATTACAGCTAGATCTAGTGCTGCTCAGCATTTCGGAGCTGTCCAAAAACTGACAAGGCTGAAAATTGAATGTAAAGCTGCAAATTCACAGATAGTCCATTTTTGACTTCTTTCGCTGAGATAAAGCGTTTTTGGCTTCTGGCTTTCTGATCATTTGTAACTTAAGCAGATCAACTAATTTCAGCTTATTACAGCTAGATCTAGTGCTGCTCAGCATTTCGGAGCTGTCCAACATCTAACAAGGCTGAAAATTGAATGTAAAGCTGCAAATTCACAGATAGTCCATTTTTGACTTCTCTCGCTGAGATAAAGCGTTTTTGGCTTCTGGCTTTCTGATCATTTGTAACTTAAGCAGATCAACTAATTTCAGGTTATTACAGCCAGATCTAGTGCTGCTCAGCATTTCGGAGCTGTCCAACAACTAACAAGGCTGAGAATTGAATGTAAAGCTGCAAATTCACAGATAGTCCATTTTTGACTTCTTTCGCTGAGATAAAGCGTTTTTGGCTTCTGGCTTTCTGATCATTTGTAACTTAAGCAGATCAACTAATTTCAGCTTATTACAGCTAGATCTAGTGCTGCTCAGCATTTCGGAGCTGTCCAACAACTAACAAGGCTGAAAATTGAATGTAAAGCTGCAAATTCACAGATAGTCCATTTTTGACTTCTTTCGCTGAGATAAAGCGTTTTTGGCTTCTGGCTTTCTGATCATTTGTAACTTAAGCAGATCAACTAATTTCAGCTTATTACAGCTAGATCTAGTGCTGCTCAGCATTTCGGAGCTGTCCAACAACTAACAAGGCTGAAAATTGAATGTAAAGCTGCAAATTCACAGATAGTCCATTTTTGACTTCTTTCGCTGAGATAAAGCGTTTTTGGCTTCTGGCTTTCTGATCATTTGTAACTTAAGCAGATCAACTAATTTCAGCTTATTACAGCTAGATCTAGTGCTGCTCAGCATTTCGGAGCTGTCCAAAAACTGACAAGGCTGAAAATTGAATGTAAAGCTGCAAATTCACAGATAGTCCATTTTTGACTTCTTTCGCTGAGATAAAGCGTTTTTGGCTTCTGGCTTTCTGATCATTTGTAACTTAAGCAGATCAACTAATTTCAGGTTATTACAGCCAGATCTAGTGCTGCTCAGCATTTCGGAGCTGTCCAACAACTAACAAGGCTGAAAATTGAATGTAAAGCTGCAAATTCACAGATAGTCCATTTTTGACTTCTTTCGCTGAGATAAAGCGTTTTTGGCTTCTGGCTTTCTGATCATTTGTAACTTAAGCAGATCAACTAATTTCAGCTTATTACAGCTAGATCTAGTGCTGCTCAGCATTTCGGAGCTGTCCAACAACTAACAAGGCTGAAAATTGAATGTAAAGCTGCAAATTCACAGATAGTCCATTTTTGACTTCTTTCGCTGAGATAAAGCGTTTTTGGCTTCTGGCTTTCTGATCATTTGTAACTTAAGCAGATCAACTAATTTCAGCTTATTACAGCTAGATCTAGTGCTGCTCAGCATTTCGGAGCTGTCCAAAAACTGACAAGGCTGAAAATTGAATGTAAAGCTGCAAATTCACAGATAGTCCATTTTTGACTTCTTTCGCTGAGATAAAGCGTTTTTGGCTTCTGGCTTTCTGATCATTTGTAACTTAAGCAGATCAACTAATTTCAGCTTATTACAGCTAGATCTAGTGCTGCTCAGCATTTCGGAGCTGTCCAACATCTAACAAGGCTGAAAATTGAATGTAAAGCTGCAAATTCACAGATAGTCCATTTTTGACTTCTCTCGCTGAGATAAAGCGTTTTTGGCTTCTGGCTTTCTGATCATTTGTAACTTAAGCAGATCAACTAATTTCAGGTTATTACAGCCAGATCTAGTGCTGCTCAGCATTTCGGAGCTGTCCAACAACTAACAAGGCTGAGAATTGAATGTAAAGCTGCAAATTCACAGATAGTCCATTTTTGACTTCTTTCGCTGAGATAAAGCGTTTTTGGCTTCTGGCTTTCTGATCATTTGTAACTTAAGCAGATCAACTAATTTCAGCTTATTACAGCTAGATCTAGTGCTGCTCAGCATTTCGGAGCTGTCCAACAACTAACAAGGCTGAAAATTGAATGTAAAGCTGCAAATTCACAGATAGTCCATTTTTGACTTCTTTCGCTGAGATAAAGCGTTTTTGGCTTCTGGCTTTCTGATCATTTGTAACTTAAGCAGATCAACTAATTTCAGCTTATTACAGCTAGATCTAGTGCTGCTCAGCATTTCGGAGCTGTCCAACAACTAACAAGGCTGAAAATTGAATGTAAAGCTGCAAATTCACAGATAGTCCATTTTTGACTTCTTTCGCTGAGATAAAGCGTTTTTGGCTTCTGGCTTTCTGATCATTTGTAACTTAAGCAGATCAACTAATTTCAGCTTATTACAGCTAGATCTAGTGCTGCTCAGCATTTCGGAGCTGTCCAACAACTAACAAGGCTGAAAATTGAATGTAAAGCTGCAAATCCACAGAGTCCATTTTTGACTTCTTTCGCTGAGATAAAGCGTTTTTGGCTTCTGGCTTTCTGATCATTTGTAACTTAAGCAGATCAACTAATTTCAGCTTATTACAGCTAGATCTAGTGCTGCTCAGCATTTCAGAGCTGTCCAACATCTAACAAGGCTGAAAATTGAATGTAAAGCTGCAAATTCACAGATAGTCCATTTTTGACTTCTCTCGCTGAGATAAAGCGTTTTTGGCTTCTGGCTTTCTGATCATTTGTAACTTAAGCAGATCAACTAATTTCAGGTTATTACAGCCAGATCTAGTGCTGCTCAGCATTTCGGAGCTGTCCAACAACTAACAAGGCTGAAAATTGAATGTAAAGCTGCAAATTCACAGATAGTCCATTTTTGACTTATTTCGCTGAGATAAAGCGTTTTTGGCTTCTGGCTTTCTGATCATTTGTAACTTAAGCAGATCAACTAATTTCAGGTTATTACAGCTAGATCTAGTGCTGCTCAGCATTTCGGAGCTGTCCAACAACTAACAAGGCTGAAAATTGAATGTAAAGCTGCAAATCCACAGAGTCCATTTTTGACTTCTTTCGCTGAGATAAAGCGT
The DNA here is from genome assembly GCF_051168715.1 of Poecilia mexicana. NCBI lineage: Eukaryota > Metazoa > Chordata > Actinopteri > Cyprinodontiformes > Poeciliidae > Poecilia > Poecilia mexicana. The sequence goes on from NW_028263430.1 coordinate 19,011, forward strand.
TTTTGGCTTCTGGCTTTCTGATCATTTGTAACTTAAGCAGATCAACTAATTTCAGCTTATTACAGCTAGATCTAGTGCTGCTCAGCATTTCGGAGCTGTCCAACAACTAACAAGGCTGAAAATTGAATGTAAAGCTGCAAATCCACAGATAGTCCATTTTTGACTTCTTTCGCTGAGATAAAGCGTTTTTGGCTTCTGGCTTTCTGATCATTTGTAACTTAAGCAGATCAACTAATTTCAGCTTATTACAGCTAGATCTAGTGCTGCTCAGCATTTCAGAGCTGTCCAACATCTAACAAGGCTGAAAATTGAATGTAAAGCTGCAAATTCACAGATAGTCCATTTTTGACTTCTCTCGCTGAGATAAAGCGTTTTTGGCTTCTGGCTTTCTGATCATTTGTAACTTAAGCAGATCAACTGATTTCAGGTTATTACAGCCAGATCTAGTGCTGCTCAGCATTTCGGAGCTGTCCAACAACTAACAAGGCTGAAAATTGAATGTAAAGCTGCAAATTCACAGATAGTCCATTTTTGACTTCTTTCGCTGAGATAAAGCGTTTTTGGCTTCTGGCTTTCTGATCATTTGTAACTTAAGCAGATCAACTAATTTCAGCTTATTACAGCTAGATCTAGTGCTGCTCAGCATTTCGGAGCTGTCCAACATCTAACAAGGCTGAAAATTGAATGTAAAGCTGCAAATTCACAGATAGTCCATTTTTGACTTCTCTCGCTGAGATAAAGCGTTTTTGGCTTCTGGCTTTCTGATCATTTGTAACTTAAGCAGATCAACTAATTTCAGGTTATTACAGCCAGATCTAGTGCTGCTCAGCATTTCGGAGCTGTCCAACAACTAACAAGGCTGAAAATTGAATGTAAAGCTGCAAATTCACAGATAGTCCATTTTTGACTTCTTTCGCTGAGATAAAGCGTTTTTGGCTTCTGGCTTTCTGATCATTTGTAACTTAAGCAGATCAACTAATTTCAGCTTATTACAGCTAGATCTAGTGCTGCTCAGCATTTCGGAGCTGTCCAACAACTAACAAGGCTGAAAATTGAATGTAAAGCTGCAAATTCACAGATAGTCCATTTTTGACTTCTTTCGCTGAGATAAAGCGTTTTTGGCTTCTGGCTTTCTGATCATTTGTAACTTAAGCAGATCAACTAATTTCAGCTTATTACAGCTAGATCTAGTGCTGCTCAGCATTTCGGAGCTGTCCAAAAACTGACAAGGCTGAAAATTGAATGTAAAGCTGCAAATTCACAGATAGTCCATTTTTGACTTCTTTCGCTGAGATAAAGCGTTTTTGGCTTCTGGCTTTCTGATCATTTGTAACTTAAGCAGATCAACTAATTTCAGCTTATTACAGCTAGATCTAGTGCTGCTCAGCATTTCGGAGCTGCCAAAAACTGACAAGGCTGAAAATTGAATGTAAAGCTGCAAATTCACAGATAGTCCATTTTTGACTTCTTTCGCTGAGATAAAGCGTTTTTGGCTTCTGGCTTTCTGATCATTTGTAACTTAAGCAGATCAACTAATTTCAGCTTATTATAGCTAGATCTAGTGCTGCTCAGCATTTCGGAGCTGTCCAACATCTAACAAGGCTGAAAATTGAATGTAAAGCTGCAAATTCACAGATAGTCCATTTTTGACTTCTCTCGCTGAGATAAAGCGTTTTTGGCTTCTGGCTTTCTGATCATTTGTAACTTAAGCAGATCAACTAATTTCAGGTTATTACAGCCAGATCTAGTGCTGCTCAGCATTTCGGAGCTGTCCAACAACTAACAAGGCTGAAAATTGAATGTAAAGCTGCAAATTCACAGATAGTCCATTTTTGACTTCTTTCGCTGAGATAAAGCGTTTTTGGCTTCTGGCTTTCTGATCATTTGTAACTTAAGCAGATCAACTAATTTCAGCTTATTACAGCTAGATCTAGTGCTGCTCAGCATTTCGGAGCTGTCCAACAACTAACAAGGCTGAAAATTGAATGTAAAGCTGCAAATTCACAGATAGTCCATTTTTGACTTCTTTCGCTGAGATAAAGCGTTTTTGGCTTCTGGCTTTCTGATCATTTGTAACTTAAGCAGATCAACTAATTTCAGCTTATTACAGCTAGATCTAGTGCTGCTCAGCATTTCGGAGCTGTCCAAAAACTGACAAGGCTGAAAATTGAATGTAAAGCTGCAAATTCACAGATAGTCCATTTTTGACTTCTTTCGCTGAGATAAAGCGTTTTTGGCTTCTGGCTTTCTGATCATTTGTAACTTAAGCAGATCAACTAATTTCAGCTTATTACAGCTAGATCTAGTGCTGCTCAGCATTTCGGAGCTGTCCAACATCTAACAAGGCTGAAAATTGAATGTAAAGCTGCAAATTCACAGATAGTCCATTTTTGACTTCTCTCGCTGAGATAAAGCGTTTTTGGCTTCTGGCTTTCTGATCATTTGTAACTTAAGCAGATCAACTAATTTCAGGTTATTACAGCCAGATCTAGTGCTGCTCAGCATTTCGGAGCTGTCCAACAACTAACAAGGCTGAAAATTGAATGTAAAGCTGCAAATTCACAGATAGTCCATTTTTGACTTCTTTCGCTGAGATAAAGCGTTTTTGGCTTCTGGCTTTCTGATCATTTGTAACTTAAGCAGATCAACTAATTTCAGCTTATTACAGCTAGATCTAGTGCTGCTCAGCATTTCGGAGCTGTCCAACATCTAACAAGGCTGAAAATTGAATGTAAAGCTGCAAATTCACAGATAGTCCATTTTTGACTTCTCTCGCTGAGATAAAGCGTTTTTGGCTTCTGGCTTTCTGATCATTTGTAACTTAAGCAGATCAACTAATTTCAGCTTATTACAGCTAGATCTAGTGCTGCTCAGCATTTCGGAGCTGTCCAACAACTAACAAGGCTGAAAATTGAATGTAAAGCTGCAAATTCACAGATAGTCCATTTTTGACTTCTCTCGCTGAGATAAAGCGTTTTTGGCTTCTGGCTTTCTGATCATTTGTAACTTAAGCAGATCAACTAATTTCAGGTTATTACAGCCAGATCTAGTGTTGCTCAGCATTTCGGAGCTGTCCAACAACTAACAAGGCTGAAAATTGAATGTAAAGCTGCAAATTCACAGATAGTCCATTTTTGACTTCTTTCGCTGAGATAAAGCGTTTTTGGCTTCTTGCTTTCTGATCATTTGTAACTTAAGCAGATCAACTAATTTCAGGTTATTACAGCCAGATCTAGTGCTGCTCAGCATTTCGGAGCTGTCCAACAACTAACAAGGCTGAAAATTGAATGTAAAGCTGCAAATTCACAGATAGTCCATTTTTGACTTCTTTCGCTGAGATAAAGCGTTTTTGGCTTCTGGCTTTCTGATCATTTGTAACTTAAGCAGATCAACTAATTTCAGCTTATTACAGCTAGATCTAGTGCTGCTCAGCATTTCGGAGCTGTCCAACATCTAACAAGGCTGAAAATTGAATGTAAAGCTGCAAATTCACAGATAGTCCATTTTTGACTTCTCTCGCTGAGATAAAGCGTTTTTGGCTTCTGGCTTTCTGATCATTTGTAACTTAAGCAGATCAACTAATTTCAGGTTATTACAGCCAGATCTAGTGCTGCTCAGCATTTCGGAGCTGTCCAACAACTAACAAGGCTGAAAATTGAATGTAAAGCTGCAAATTCACAGATAGTCCATTTTTGACTTCTTTCGCTGAGATAAAGCGTTTTTGGCTTCTGGCTTTCTGATCATTTGTAACTTAAGCAGATCAACTAATTTCAGCTTATTACAGCTAGATCTAGTGCTGCTCAGCATTTCGGAGCTGTCCAACAACTAACAAGGCTGAAAATTGAATGTAAAGCTGCAAATTCACAGATAGTCCATTTTTGACTTCTTTCGCTGAGATAAAGCGTTTTTGGCTTCTGGCTTTCTGATCATTTGTAACTTAAGCAGATCAACTAATTTCAGCTTATTACAGCTAGATCTAGTGCTGCTCAGCATTTCGGAGCTGTCCAAAAACTGACAAGGCTGAAAATTGAATGTAAAGCTGCAAATTCACAGATAGTCCATTTTTGACTTCTTTCGCTGAGATAAAGCGTTTTTGGCTTCTGGCTTTCTGATCATTTGTAACTTAAGCAGATCAACTAATTTCAGCTTATTACAGCTAGATCTAGTGCTGCTCAGCATTTCGGAGCTGTCCAAAAACTGACAAGGCTGAAAATTGAATGTAAAGCTGCAAATTCACAGATAGTCCATTTTTGACTTCTTTCGCTGAGATAAAGCGTTTTTGGCTTCTGGCTTTCTGATCATTTGTAACTTAAGCAGATCAACTAATTTCAGCTTATTACAGCTAGATCTAGTGCTGCTCAGCATTTCGGAGCTGTCCAACATCTAACAAGGCTGAAAATTGAATGTAAAGCTGCAAATTCACAGATAGTCCATTTTTGACTTCTCTCGCTGAGATAAAGCGTTTTTGGCTTCTGGCTTTCTGATCATTTGTAACTTAAGCAGATCAACTAATTTCAGGTTATTACAGCCAGATCTAGTGCTGCTCAGCATTTCGGAGCTGTCCAACAACTAACAAGGCTGAAAATTGAATGTAAAGCTGCAAATTCACAGATAGTCCATTTTTGACTTCTTTCGCTGAGATAAAGCGTTTTTGGCTTCTGGCTTTCTGATCATTTGTAACTTAAGCAGATCAACTAATTTCAGCTTATTACAGCTAGATCTAGTGCTGCTCAGCATTTCGGAGCTGTCCAACATCTAACAAGGCTGAAAATTGAATGTAAAGCTGCAAATTCACAGATAGTCCATTTTTGACTTCTCTCGCTGAGATAAAGCGTTTTTGGCTTCTGGCTTTCTGATCATTTGTAACTTAAGCAGATCAACTAATTTCAGGTTATTACAGCCAGATCTAGTGCTGCTCAGCATTTCGGAGCTGTCCAACAACTAACAAGGCTGAGAATTGAATGTAAAGCTGCAAATTCACAGATAGTCCATTTTTGACTTCTTTCGCTGAGATAAAGCGTTTTTGGCTTCTGGCTTTCTGATCATTTGTAACTTAAGCAGATCAACTAATTTCAGCTTATTACAGCTAGATCTAGTGCTGCTCAGCATTTCGGAGCTGTCCAACAACTAACAAGGCTGAAAATTGAATGTAAAGCTGCAAATTCACAGATAGTCCATTTCTGACTTCTTTCGCTGAGATAAAGCGTTTTTGGCTTCTGGCTTTCTGATCATTTGTAACTTAAGCAGATCAACTAATTTCAGCTTATTACAGCTAGATCTAGTGCTGCTCAGCATTTCGGAGCTGTCCAACAACTAACAAGGCTGAAAATTGAATGTAAAGCTGCAAATTCACAGATAGTCCATTTTTGACTTCTTTCGCTGAGATAAAGCGTTTTTGGCTTCTGGCTTTCTGATCATTTGTAACTTAAGCAGATCAACTAATTTCAGCTTATTACAGCTAGATCTAGTGCTGCTCAGCATTTCGGAGCTGTCCAACATCTAACAAGGCTGAAAATTGAATGTAAAGCTGCAAATTCACAGATAGTCCATTTTTGACTTCTCTCGCTGAGATAAAGCGTTTTTGGCTTCTGGCTTTCTGATCATTTGTAACTTAAGCAGATCAACTAATTTCAGGTTATTACAGCTAGATCTAGTGCTGCTCAGCATTTCGGAGCTGTCCAACAACTAACAAGGCTGAAAATTGAATGTAAAGCTGCAAATTCACAGATAGTCCATTTTTGACTTCTTTCGCTGAGATAAAGCGTTTTTGGCTTCTGGCTTTCTGATCATTTGTAACTTAAGCAGATCAACTAATTTCAGCTTATTACAGCTAGATCTAGTGCTGCTCAGCATTTCGGAGCTGTCCAACAACTAACAAGGCTGAAATTGAATGTAAAGCTGCAAATTCACAGATAGTCCATTTTTGACTTCTCTCGCTGAGATAAAGCGTTTTTGGCTTCTGGCTTTCTGATCATTTGTAACTTAAGCAGATCAACTAATTTCAGGTTATACAGCTAGATCTAGTGCTGCTCAGCATTTCGGAGCTGTCCAACATCTAACAAGGCTGAAAATTGAATGTAAAGCTGCAAATTCACAGATAGTCCATTTTTGACTTCTCTCGCTGAGATAAAGCGTTTTTGGCTTCTGGCTTTCTGATCATTTGTAACTTAAGCAGATCAACTAATTTCAGGTTATTACAGCCAGATCTAGTGCTGCTCAGCATTTCGGAGCCTGTCCAACAACTAACAAGGCTGAAAATTGAATGTAAAGCTGCAAATTCACAGATAGTCCATTTTTGACTTCTTTCGCTGAGATAAAGCGTTTTTGGCTTCTGGCTTTCTGATCATTTGTAACTTAAGCAGATCAACTAATTTCAGCTTATTACAGCTAGATCAAGTGCTGCTCAGCATTTCGGAGCTGTCCAAAACTACCAAGGCTGAAAATTGAATGTAAAGCTGCAAATTCACAGATAGTCCATTTTTGACTTCTTTCGCTGAGATAAAGCATTTTTGGCTTCTGGCTTTCTGATCATTTGTAACTTAAGCAGATCAACTAATTTCAGCTTATTACAGCTAGATCTAGTGCTGCTCAGCATTTCGGAGCTGTCCAAAACTGACAAGGCTGAAAATTGAATGTAAAGCTGCAAATTCACAGATAGTCCATTTTTGACTTCTCTCGCTGAGATAAAGCATTTTTGGCTTCTGGCTTTCTGATCATTTGTAACTTAAGCAGATCAACTAATTTCAGCTTATTACAGCTAGTCTAGTGCTGCTCAGCATTTCGGAGCTGTCCAACATCTAACAAGGCTGAAAATTGAATGTAAAGCTGCAAATTCACAGATAGTCCATTTTTGACTTCTCTCGCTGAGATAAAGCGTTTTGGCTTCTGGCTTTCTGATCATTTGTAACTTAAGCAGATCAACTAATTTCAGGTTATTACAGCCTAGTTCTAGTGCTGCTCAGCATTTCGGAGCTGTCCAACAACTAACAAGGCTGAAAATGAATGTAAAGCTGCAAATTCACAGATAGTCCATTTTTGACTTCTTTCGCTGAGATAAAGCGTTTTTGGCTTCTGGCTTTCTGATCATTTGTAACTTAAGCAGATCAACTAATTTCAGCTTATTACAGCTAGATCTAGTGCTGCTCAGCATTTCGGAGCTGTCCAACAACTACCAAGGCTGAAAATTGAATGTAAAGCTGCAAATTCACAGATAGTCCATTTTTGACTTTCTTTCGCTGAGATAAAGCGTTTTTGGCTTCTGGCTTTCTGATCATTTGTAACTTAAGCAGATCAACTAATTTCAGCTTATTACAGCTAGATCTAGTGCTGCTCAGCATTTCGGAGCTGTCCAAAAACTGACAAGGCTGAAAATTGAATGTAAAGCTGCAAATTCACAGATAGTAAATTTTTGACTTCTTTCGCTGAGATAAAGCGTTTTTGGCTTCTGGCTTTCTGATCATTTGTAACTTAAGCAGATCAACTAATTTCAGCTTATTACAGCTAGATCTAGTGCTGCTCAGCATTTCGGAGCTGTCCAACATCTAACAAGGCTGAAAATTGAATGTAAAGCTGCAAATTCACAGATAGTCCATTTTTGACTTCTCTCGCTGAGATAAAGCGTTTTTGGCTTCTGGCTTTCTGATCATTTGTAACTTAAGCAGATCAACTAATTTCAGGTTATTACAGCCAGATCTAGTGCTGCTCAGCATTTCGGAGCTGTCCAACATCTAACAAGGCTGAAAATTGAATGTAAAGCTGCAAATTCACAGATAGTCCATTTTTGACTTCTCTCGCTGAGATAAAGCGTTTTTGGCTTCTGGCTTTCTGATCATTTGTAACTTAAGCAGATCAACTAATTTCAGGTTATTACAGCCAGATCTAGTGCTGCTCAGCATTTCGGAGCTGTCCAACAACTAACAAGGCTGAAAATTGAATGTAAAGCTGCAAATTCACAGATAGTCCATTTTTGACTTCTTTCGCTGAGATAAAGCGTTTTTGGCTTCTGGCTTTCTGATCATTTGTAACTTAAGCAGATCAACTAATTTCAGCTTTATTACAGCTAGATCTAGTGCTGCTCAGCATTTCGGAGCTGTCCAAAAACTGACAAGGCTGAAAATTGAATGTAAAGCTGCAAATTCACAGATAGTCCATTTTTGACTTCTTTCGCTGAGATAAAGCATTTTTGGCTTCTGGCTTTCTGATCATTTGTAACTTAAGCAGATCAACTAATTTCAGCTTATTACAGCTAGATCTAGTGCTGCTCAGCATTTCGGAGCTGTCCAACATCTAACAAGGCTGAAAATTGAATGTAAAGCTGCAAATTCACAGATAGTCCATTTTTGACTCTCTCGCTGAGATAAAGCGTTTTTGGCTTCTGGCTTTCTGATCATTTGTAACTTAAGCAGATCAACTAATTTCAGGTTATTACAGCCAGTTCTAGTGCTGCTCAGCATTTCGGAGCTGTCCAACAACTAACAAGGCTGAAAATTGAATGTAAAGCTGCAAATTCACAGATAGTCCATTTTTGACTTCTTTCGCTGAGATAAAGCGTTTTTGGCTTCTGGCTTTCTGATCATTTGTAACTTAAGCAGATCAACTAATTTCAGCTTATTACAGCTAGATCTAGTGCTGCTCAGCATTTCGGAGCTGTCCAACAACTACCAAGGCTGAAAATTGAATGTAAAGCTGCAAATTCACAGATAGTCCATTTTTGACTTCTTTCGCTGAGATAAAGCGTTTTTGGCTTCTGGCTTTCTGATCATTTGTAACTTAAGCAGATCAACTAATTTCAGCTTATTACAGCTAGATCTAGTGCTGCTCAGCATTTCGGAGCTGTCCAAAAACTGACAAGGCTGAAAATTGAATGTAAAGCTGCAAATTCACAGATAGTCCATTTTTGACTTCTTTCGCTGAGATAAAGCGTTTTTGGCTTCTGGCTTTCTGATCATTTGTAACTTAAGCAGATCAACTAATTTCAGCTTATTACAGCTAGATCTAGTGCTGCTCAGCATTTCGGAGCTGTCCAAAAACTGACAAGGCTGAAAATTGAATGTAAAGCTGCAAATTCACAGATAGTCCATTTTTGACTTCTTTCGCTGAGATAAAGCGTTTTTGGCTTCTGGCTTTCTGATCATTTGTAACTTAAGCAGATCAACTAATTTCAGCTTATTACAGCTAGATCTAGTGCTGCTCAGCATTTCGGAGCTGTCCAACATCTAACAAGGCTGAAAATTGAATGTAAAGCTGCAAATTCACAGATAGTCCATTTTTGACTTCTCTCGCTGAGATAAAGCGTTTTTGGCTTCTGGCTTTCTGATCATTTGTAACTTAAGCAGATCAACTAATTTCAGGTTATTACAGCCAGATCTAGTGCTGCTCAGCATTTCGGAGCTGTCCAACATCTAACAAGGCTGAAAATTGAATGTAAAGCTGCAAATTCACAGATAGTCCATTTTTGACTTCTCTCGCTGAGATAAAGCGTTTTTGGCTTCTGGCTTTCTGATCATTTGTAACTTAAGCAGATCAACTAATTTCAGGTTATTACAGCCAGATCTAGTGCTGCTCAGCATTTCGGAGCCTGTCCAACAACTAACAAGGGCTGAAATTGAATGTAAAGCTGCAAATTCACAGATAGTCCATTTTTGACTTCTTTCGCTGAGATAAAGCGTTTTTGGCTTCTGGCTTTCTGATCATTTGTAACTTAAGCAGATCAACTAATTTCAGCTTATTACAGCTAGATCTAGTGCTGCTCAGCATTTCGGAGCTGTCCAAAACTGACAAGGCTGAAAATTGAATGTAAAGCTGCAAATTCACAGATAGTCCATTTTTGACTTCTTTCGCTGAGATAAAGCATTTTTGGCTTCTGGCTTTCTGATCATTTGTAACTTAAGCAGATCAACTAATTTCAGCTTATTACAGCTAGATCTAGTGCTGCTCAGCATTTCGGAGCTGTCCAACATCTAACAAGGCTGAAAATTGAATGTAAAGCTGCAAATTCACAGATAGTCCATTTTTGAATTCTTCGCTGAGATAAAGCGTTTTTGGCTTCTGGCTTTCTGATCATTTGTAACTTAAGCAGATCAACTAATTTCAGCTTATTACAGCCAGATCTAGTGCTGCTCAGCATTTCGGAGCTGTCCAACAACTAACAAGGCTGAAAATTGAATGTAAAGCTGCAAATTCACAGATAGTCCATTTTTGACTTCTTTCGCTGAGATAAAGCGTTTTTGGCTTCTGGCTTTCTGATCATTTGTAACTTAAGCAGATCAACTAATTTCAGCTTATTACAGCTAGATCTAGTGCTGCTCAGCATTTCGGAGCTGTCCAACAACTGACAAGGCTGAAAATTGAATGTAAAGCTGCAAATTCACAGATAGTCCATTTTTGACTTCTTTCGCTGAGATAAAGCGTTTTTTGGCTTCTGGCTTTCTGATCATTTGTAACTTAAGCAGATCAACTAATTTCAGCTTATTACAGCTAGATCTAGTGCTGCTCAGCATTTCGGAGCTGTCCAAAACTGACAAGGCTGAAAATTGAATGTAAAGCTGCAATTCACAGATAGTCCATTTTTGACTTCTTCGCTGAGATAAAGCGTTTTTGGCTTCTGGCTTTCTGATCATTTGTAACTTAAGCAGATCAACTAATTTCAGCTTATTACAGCTAGATCTAGTGCTGCTCAGCATTTCGGAGCTGTCCAACATCTAACAAGGCTGAAAATTGAATGTAAAGCTGCAAATTCACAGATAGTCCATTTTTGACTTCTCTCGCTGAGATAAAGCGTTTTTGGCTTCTGGCTTTCTGATCATTTGTAACTTAAGCAGATCAACTAATTTCAGCTTATTACAGCTAGATCTAGTGCTGCTCAGCATTTCGGAGCTGTCCAACATCTAACAAGGCTGAAAATTGAATGTAAAGCTGCAAATTCACAGATAGTCCATTTTTGACTTCTTTCGCTGAGATAAAGCGTTTTTGGCTTCTGGCTTTCTGATCATTTGTAACTTAAGCAGATCAACTAATTTCAGCTTATTACAGCTAGATCTAGTGCTGCTCAGCATTTCGGAGCTGTCCAACAACTACCAAGGCTGAAAATTGAATGTAAAGCTGCAAATTCACAGATAGTCCATTTTGACTTCTTCGCTGAGATAAAGCGTTTTTGGCTTCTGGCTTTCTGATCATTTGTAACTTAAGCAGATCAACTAATTTCAGCTTATTACAGCTAGATCTAGTGCTGCTCAGCATTTCGGAGCTGTCCAACAACTACCAAGGCTGAAAATTGAATGTAAAGCTGCAAATTCACAGATAGTCCATTTTTGACTTCTTTCGCTGAGATAAAGCGTTTTTGGCTTTCTGGCTTTCTGATCATTTGTAACTTAAGCAGATCAACTAATTTCAGCTTATTACAGCTAGATCTAGTGCTGCTCAGCATTTCGGAGCTGTCCAAAAACTGACAAGGCTGAAAATTGAATGTAAAGCTGCAAATTCACAGATAGTCCATTTTTGACTTCTTTCGCTGAGATAAAGCGTTTTTGGCTTCTGGCTTTCTGATCATTTGTAACTTAAGCAGATCAACTAATTTCAGCTTATTACAGCTAGATCTAGTGCTGCTCAGCATTTCGGAGCTGTCCAACAACTGACAAGGCTGAAAATTGAATGTAAAGCTGCAAATTCACAGATAGTCCATTTTTGACTTCTTTCGCTGAGATAAAGCGTTTTTTGGCTTCTGGCTTTCTGATCATTTGTAACTTAAGCAGATCAACTAATTTCAGCTTATTACAGCTAGATCTAGTGCTGCTCAGCATTTCGGGCTGTCCAACAACTAACAAGGCTGAAAATTGAATGTAAAGCTGCAAATTCACAGATAGTCCATTTTTTGACTTCTTTCGCTGAGATAAAGCGTTTTTGGCTTCTGGCTTTCTGATCATTTGTAACTTAAGCAGATCAACTAATTTCAGCCTATTACAGCCAGATCTAGTGCTGCTCAGCATTTCGGAGCTGTCCAACAACTACCAAGGCTGAAAATTGAATGTAAAGCTGCAAATTCACAGATAGTCCATTTTTGACTTCTTTCGCTGAGATAAAGCGTTTTTGGCTTCTGGCTTTCTGATCATTTGTAACTTAAGCAGATCAACTAATTTCAGCTTATTACAGCTAGATCTAGTGCTGCTCAGCATTTCGGAGCTGTCCAACAACTAACAAGGCTGAAAATTGAATGTAAAGCTGCCAAATTCACAGATAGTCCATTTTTGACTTCTTTCGCTGAGATAAAAGCGTTTTTGGGCTTATCTGGCTTTCTGATCATTTGTAAC
>NW_028263431.1:0-48934 GCF_051168715.1 Poecilia mexicana
GTTACCTTTAAAATTAATTACACAAGACCCAACAGTAGAGTCAGACTGTAATAAAATTAATCTGGTTGTGTGTGTTGTTATTGTGTCCTGCTTTAATTCTACTTCTACTTAATCATAAAAAATCATAGTCAGGCAGAAAGAGAGTCATGAAACAAGGAAGAGCAGGTTTCCTGAGAAAAGAGGAAGTAAGTTTCCAGCCTGCAGTGAATAAAAATAGTTCAGACTATTCCTTATTTCAAACCATTAAAGGATTAGTCTAAAATTTAAACATTTTGAGTAATTGGATAAAACCCAGCGTAAAATACTTAAATTAATAATAATAACTTAAAATTAAACCAATAATTAATATTGGTTTAACTAATGATTGATATTGGTTTAATTATAAGAATACCTGCACTTACTCTTACACTTGTGGAAGTACTTACAAGTGAAACAAGTAACTGTAACTTTATAATTGAATAATCAGAATAATGGATTATTCTTAGTTTCTTTTCAGAAACATCTTAAAACTCACATTATGATTATAATAAGAGTAACTAATAAGTTAGGGTTATCACAATATTATAAATGAATGCTGAATCAAAGAAACTAAAAGGTTATAAATGTGATTTTGACATTGAACTGGAAATGGTGTAAAATGTGTAACTATAATTAAAGGTCACTGATGTTGTGTTGGAGGTAGATGGTAGGTGAAAGGTCAGGGGTGAAAAGAGGAACTGATAGGAGAGCAGAGATGACCAGCCTTATTGTTGAACTTAAACTTTCCAAAGAAAAGGTTGGGCAGGCAATTGTTGAGCAACCATTAGCACAGACATCAGGTCACAATGTCACAAGACAGTGATGGATATGAGATCATCGGTCCAAGCAGTCAGCCAATGAGACAGGAACAGCAACAGTGCTAGCCGATGCAAACACACCAAAAGGGTGTGTATAAAAAAGGTGAGTGCAAAAGAGGAGTCTTTGGTTGGATCCTTCAGGCAGCTTCGAGCCAAGATCGAGATGGACAAAGAACTCTCCAGCTGAAGAAGAGCCGGGGCCACAGAGCCGAAGACTGTTCTGCGCATGGGGACCAACCCGTTAGCCCCGCAACATGTGGCCTTAAATTGCACTTCTCTCATCAGCTGGGTTCGAGACCCCAAAGACAAAGATCAAGGCAAAGATGAAGATGAAGACAAAGATAAAGATAAAGGCAAAGACAAAGAACAAAGGCAAAGAGGAAGAACTGGTGTGTTCCTTCCCTGAGACCAGCTCGTCTACATCTCAATAGACCAGAAAGATCGTGAGATGAGGAGAAGGGAGCTACAGAGCTGCAAGGCAAGAAGCTGAGGACCGCTACACATAAGAGGAAGTCACCCTAAGACCCGAGACCTGCCGCTCTAAGTCAGTACTCTTCCTGCCAGCACCCAAGTCCTGTGTGACCTCACCATCGAAGCAGAGATGGAAGCTCATCAGACCTTCAGAGATTCCTGCCTTCCTGCCTGCTGCAACACGTTCTTCATCATCAGGCCAGTTCTGGGGTTCAAGATGCCAAACTCTGTCCGTCTCTCTCAAAGGTTCCTAACCTCAAACCCTCCCTAATGTTTTCCAAGAACAAAACAAAACAGGTATTGTGCAAATTGTACTATCAATAATACTATCTTTAACAGACTGAAAACATATGAAGGCTCTGAAGAGGCTAAATAATGCAGAGTCAAAATAAAACCTCTCAACATTGCCAAAAAATTCAAGTATAAAACTTAACATTCAAAGGCAAAAACAGGATCCATTACAATAAACAATCCTGAGTTACTGCATGAAAACCTCCTGATAGCATGGCGGCTAGCTGATTCAACAGCCAGAGCAGAACCAGCGTCTTACATCGCAGCTCGAAGACTTAAATAATTTTGCGGGTTATTTGTTTAGCTTTCTGACCGACATGCTAATCCGGGTGAGTGTTTGTAGCTGTGCGCTGCTTTACCTGCTATCTGATCCTCCATATGTCTTTTTTACTTCAGTGAGCCTCGATGTAGCCAAACTCCATTCAGTATGTCATTGTTTTTATGCCATATTAGATTCGTCGTGTTGATGCATTTTGACCTGCTTCACCCCGAGGTAATTTTCCGCTGCAACACACAAACTTCCCCATTCACTCAGTGCGTTATAGTTCCACAGACATCGCTTAAGATTTGTTGCTGCGCATTTGTGCAGTGTGAAGGAAAGAGGAGACCAGCTGCACAGACAGGCTGCGAAATGAGATGCAGGTGATCGGTTTGTGTGATCGGCAACAAGAGACCGTGATCGGCGATCACCGATCATACACTTTTTCACGGAAATCGGCCGATTATGATCGGTGGCAGATCGATCGGCACACCTCTATTGCTTACTTATCTTCCACCGGTGCTTTGGAGGTTTAGATATGCACAGCATATTGAAAAGTTTTGCTGCACAAACAAGCACAAACTTAGCTGAGTTGATTGACACCAAATGTATTTCAGTTTCCAAATGAGCAGGGGAGAGGGGTGTGGTTGACCTCTCATAACCCCTGGAGAACATTTTATTAATATCTTTGGAATTATAGTGGCACAAACAAACATTTTTGCTGTACAAACCAGCACAAATGTAGCTGACTTGATTGACATCAATTTTGTTTGATTTTATAAGAGGGGGGACCAGGGGATGGTTGACCTTTTGACCTTTAAACATTCATCAATATCTTCAAAGCTAAATCTGCACAACCGAAAATGTTTGCTGCACAAATCGGCACAAATGTAGTCGAGTTGACTGACACTAATTTTGTCTGACTTGAAGAAGGTGGGAGTTAGTGGCCAGCTTCACTCCAGTGACAGTTTGGGTTGCCATGTCATCTGCTGGTTTTGGTCCACTGTGTTTTCTGAGGTCCAAGGTCAATGCATCATCGACCAGGACGTTTTAGAGCACTTCAAGCTTCCTGCTGCTGACCGGCTTTATGGAGATGCAGATTTAATTTTCCAACAGGACTTAGCACCTGCACACAGTGTCAAAGATACCAGTACCTGGTTTAAGGTCCATGGCATCCCTGTTCTTAATTGTCCAGCAAACTCACCTGACTTTCACTCCATAGAAAATATCTGGGGCATTGTGAGAAGGAAGACACAGTACAGTTGGGAACTGGGGTTTTGGGTGCTGTATGGTTGTTTTTCCTCCTCCTTCACTTCCTCAGTTCCACCACAAGATGGCGCCCTGGAGCTGCTGTAACTGGAGGGCGGTCCAGCTGATCGTCACACACACCTGCAGATCTTGTCATGCCAGGCTTCAATAGGAGCGGGTCGTCAGTCCACCAGTGTTAATCTGCAATGGTACTCCAAGTGCCAGAGTTTATTGCTCTGTGTTTCCTATGTTTTTTGTGGATTCCTTGCATTTACCTTTTGATCAAAGATACTCAACGGGATGTCCAAGCTCTTTCTCAAAGTGTCGCTCTGGTGATACTCCAAGCCTCCAGGATTTTCTGTCAAGGTCTTTGGTTTCATGTTTGATGACTTGCAGCTCAATCTCCTCTTCCACAAGTCTGCACCATTCACCTGTTCACCCTCTGCCACAACCATCATGCAGCAGCTCCTGTCTGGCAAAGGCTGTCATTTTCTCACTCACTCCTCTGGTCACTCCTCTGGTCACTCAAGCCCTGAAACCTAATACTCCCCACCCCTGGCAGACTTATGACAGAAAATAATTGAGAAACACTGCTATACTAAGTACTGTATATGTTCATACTTTTCAGTTGGCCAACATTTCTAAAAAATCATTTTTTTGTATTGGTCTTAAATAATCTAAATTTCTGAGATACTGAGTTTGGGGTTTCCATTAGTTGTGAGTTATCAACACTAAAAGAAACAGTTGAAATATATCAGTCTGTAACAAATGAAATATACAAGTTTCACTTTTTGACTGGAGTTGACGACATAAATCAACTTTTTTATGATATTCTATTATGACCAGCACTTGTATATATTTTAAATGGATTTCTTAATGTGCAAAATCTTGTCTTTAAGAAAAATAAAAAATAAAGTAGAATTCCCTTCAATTTAAAAATACTTTATTGGTCCCAAAGTGAAATTAAATGAAGAATCTGAATATCAATTCAGATTTTGAAGAGCAATTAGTTTATGAAGAGCCAAAAACTATTTATTTGGCTCTACAACTATAAAATTATTGTAGAGCCAAATATATTCATGCAATCACAATGTCAACAATTTGTGCATAGAATGAAACACTTTGCATGCCACGGGTAAATGCTGTCATTTAATTTGGTTAAGAATGGTTATTGCACTGTGAATAAATTACGCCTTATAGATGTTCTTAGTTGTCAGTGGGACACAATTATGTCTTCATAAGCTCAGAGGTCCAAACTGACAAAAAAAGGACAGATGCTATTTGCTAAAATATTCTTTGCCATATCCATATTCTTTCAGCAAACAGTTGAAACAGAACTTTTGTGATTTCACCACTATTTTACCTGCCATTGAAACAATTCTTAAAAGTGTGTCTTTAACGTAAAGTTAAAACACTCAACAAGTGCCCCCACATGCTCTAGAGTTTCCAGACTAAGACTGAGTTTTCTTAAAAGACAGTTTCTGTGAAAATTAAAAATATAGTCAGTGTTTTGAGGAAAACTGAGCTGACTGTCCAGAAATGACCCAAGGTATTTAAAATTTGCCAAAGTTTCAACAGGTTAGCCATTGATGGAAACTGAACCCACTTTAAGGAGGTCCAGCTCACAGTAGAGCTTATTTAGGTCATATAATCGGCTCTACATCCTTTAGACAATTACGAAAGTACAGTGAGTTACTACAGAATTTATATCTTACAGTGCCAGTAATGCTGAAGAAATAATAAAGATTTTGTGGTAAGCTGGTATAATGATGTATTGATGTTAGTCAGTTGTGTTACCACACCCATGCCACTAGAGGCAGTAGCAGACCCCAAAAGATGTAACTAAGGAACATATTTAGAAGTACACAGAAAGCTACAGAAATGGGATCTTTGCACGTCAGTTTCCGCGTTCAGGGAAAAGCGGCTTGGTCGTTTCCGGTCTATTGAAAATCTCACTTTACACTTGCTTGCAGGGTTTGCCCAAGGTAACAATTAATAATGTACATCAATCTGAAGCCCCAACAAGTAAGCTGGAGAAGATGTACGCCTTGTTATACATTCACAGATATAAAGGTGAGTTTTACTTTCTTTAAGCTTTGTGGCTAATATTAACTTTACCTTATGCTAGGCAATGTTCTTGGACATTTTTCTTGTAAAAATGTGCTATTCAAGTATCTAAACATTTTAATCCATTCTAACCGACAATGTTTTTACCTTATTTTGTATTTATTTACAAGTATATTATGCGTGTTTATTGTCATTAGTGTCAGACACCAAGTAACGGGGGTGGGGAGTTGGGGGGAGGTTACGGTTCGGGCTTTTTGCTTCCAAAGGATGAGGAAGCACAACAAGCCTCATAGCTTAACAGTAGGGCAGTTCTGGTGTCAGAGTTCTAGTCAAGCTGACTGTTCAGGTTCAAAGTTGTTGCTTTTAGAAAAATATGGCCGTGTTCCTTAAGGTCTCCGTGTTATTTTGTTTTATTAGTTTTGCATGTTTCTTATGAAGAGCTCAGATAAGACGATGTTTACAGCAGGATGTACAGGCGGATCAGTTGCTCGGCTGTCTGGCTCTGGTCTGCTCTCTCGTTCCCATAAACTCTTTCAGGCTGAATACAGAAGTGATTCCATGGAAATAACACAGGATGGCTCCTTTACCATCCGTCTCCCTCGGTAGTTTTAGGCTGAAGAAACTTGATCCAGAGAGAAGGCTGTAGACTTTGCTGTTTTGCATTAGCTTTAACTGGTAGCGACAAATATTTACAAGCCACCATTGTCTTGATGCAGAATCGCTTGGAAATCCATGAAAACTAAAAAGCCCAATATATTTGGAAGACAACAATGTTCATAGTATTGCTTTATTTGTGTCTGAAATACGACTTTGTCTTTTCTAGCTGTCATGGTAACTCAAAGCAGAAACAAGAAAGCCCCATTTGCTCATGCAGATGTGATGTCAGTGCCATAAGTGCAAAGAGCCCATTGTTAAGAACTGTGAGCTGTGCTGAAGTAAATAAAGAAGAGACATCCAAACACATGATGAGAGTGGAACTCCTTCCTAAAGTTGAAGATATCACAGATTTCAAAAGAAAATAAAAACGTGAGATCGCCGATATTATAGGAAATAGCACCATCCTTCATGTCTGGCCTGCAATGGTCCCATTTCCAAATATAAAACTTTCTTCATGTTGAAAAGTGACATCAACTCACAATTTTTTATTCTGACAGGGGTTAAGAATGAACTGACTGTTAATGTTACTGGAGTGCAGGTAAACGGCTGAATGCATTGCTACTCACTAAGGGTCCTAAAGGGCCTCTGATGGGGTATCAAGGAAAAGAACCCAGGCTTCAGGGCGTTTGTGATGATGACGTCAAACAGCTGCTCAAAGTCCTTCCTGTGACATCAAGACAAAAAACAAGTTTTGCTGAAATACACTGACTACAGGAGCAGCAAAAAACTGAACAGTTTCCCTTGCCTTAGTTTCTAAAGAAAAGCATGCAGAACTAGACAGCGTTGTCTAGGGACTGTTGAAAAAGTATTGAAGCAGAGCAGATTTCTTACTTTGAATCATGGGGGGGGGAACAAAAAACATTTCCACATGAGACGCCCCTGAATGGAGGCATTTCCTAAGGCTTTTTGTGGGTAAGGAGGTATCTAGACCTTCAACCTGAACTTTATTAGACATAGACCTTTGAAGGATTAAGAGCTGTGATTGCCTATATAGAATATACTTGATCTCCAAGGGGATTTTGCTTATTAGTTGACAAGATAATAAGCAAACATAACTCCATCCAAGGTGTTCAATATTATACAAATATAACCATGAGAGTTTCTATAATATATATACCTAACAGTGTAAGTAATTCTATATGACTGAATATAAATAAATAAGGATGCACATGCAAGTGTTAATCTATAACATATAAATAAGTGCAGAGAAAATTAGATTTGTTACTCAGACTCAGGCATTGTCTACCCAAGTCTGAGTAGACAATGCTCAGACTGTAGCCATTATTTCTGCCTGTAATGGCTACAAAGTCAAAGTTGCCTCAGGTGACTTTGGCCCTTTCAGCATGAAGTGTCAGTGTTAACAGTTCAATTTATTGTCAATGTGGAGCCACTCGGACTGTAGTGGCTGCTTATTCGTTTAGTGTAAGCCACTATATTGTTTAACAAGTTTCCGTTTTCTTTCGTTGACCTTCATTAGCTTAGCTCTCAGTTGACGCGTTTCTGTCCCACGATATGCCTTTGTGCATCTTTCAGTGAATTAAAGAAGTACTTACAACATCCATACAAGTCTGACGAACTTTACTTGTCTTTGAACAGATGTTACAGATGATTCTTTAATCTTGCACAGCATTCCACATGTAAAGTACCGTAACTTAACGGTCAAAAAACTGTATAGAGCTTAGTTGAATGCGCCACATTCAACTTCCTTTCATAAAACTAAGTGACACAGCACTTTTCACACAATTTCAATTACGCCCATTAGGTGGTGCTTTTCTACAAAAAACATAAGGAAATGGAATCTTATTATCAAATATCTAAATATGCAAACATCATACACAATAATCAATAATGTTACAAACTGACATTTTTGGCTCTTACACAGACATTTATAATTCTCCACAATGTCCACATTGACTCCCTGGATGGTAATAGTGCTCACCTACTTTCTGGTCCTCCTCCTCAGATTCACCACCAGCTCCTTGGTTTTTGCCACATTGACAAAGACCAAAGAACCACCACAGATGGTGCTGATTGCACTAGAGAAGTCAAAAAACATAATTCTTACAGGTGGTCCACATCTGGTCCAGGTGAGTTTGTACTTGCTTGAGCAGGAAGATGGTGGTGTCCTCAACTACAAGTTTGGGCTGGTAGACAAATTGTAAGGGGTCCAAAAGTGGTTGGACCAGGAGCCAAAGCGACTCCAGGACAAGTCTGTCCAGGGTCTCCATGATGTGGGAGGTCAGTGCCACAGACCTGTTGTCCTTGGAAACACAGGGAAGCTGCGTCTTTTGCACTGAAACAATGCAGGATGTTTTCCACATCGCAGGGACCTCTGAAGGCTCATGCTCTCCAGCTCATTTGGAGTTGGACAGCTCCTTTAGAGCGCAGGTTTTGGGCATCCTTGGCGTACATCATCAAGGCCTGCAGCCTTGGAGTCTCACTAGTTGTCTTCTAACATCTTTGGGAGGAAATCCCAGGTGGGTCAGATCCCCCCCCAATCTTGGAAATGTGTAGATTTGGCCACTCCCACCTCCCCCCCCCAAAAATAACTAAAGAAACCTTAGTATTTAAACAATATCAATATGAAAAGGCAAAAGAAACAAACAAAATAAATCCACCATTCATATAAGAAAAAATAAGGATGAATTTTTAGGTCCCTTGCCATTATTAAAACAATGGTTTAGTTCAATGTGTAGGAGGTGCAACAGCAGCACTTTGGAATTACACAAGCTCTGTCAGAGCCGTCTGAAGTAAGGAGCCAACTGTGGCTCTGCAGCATAAACAAAAACAAACACCAGTAAGTAAATACTTGTTGAGATTTCTTGTTCAGTATTCATGTTCACAATGAACCACACTTCTATTCATCAGATAGCTGTGTTAACTTTATTGCTAATTTTCAGGTTCAACTTCTTTTTAGAACAGTGCTGCCTACAGAAAAGAACTCTGTCTCATTGCCCCAGTGGCAATGAGACAGATACATAATATTAAAATTACATAATATTAATAATATACACATACATAATATTAAACAGAAAGGGAAAGGATTCTACAGAGCCGCCCAGGGGAAATGAGAATTTTTTTTTCTTTTGCATTCCCTCGCAATAATCTACTGATCAGTTCATGCGGCAATTGAATTGAACACTGTAAGCCCTTATGGTGGCCGCCATACTTTCTGCTTTATTACAAGGTTATGTTGAGGGTTTTCCATGTTAATATCTCCTTGTGAAATATCTGACGTTTTATATCTCTTTTTTTAGTATAGAAAGGCACAACAAACTTATGATATAAACAGAAACTTTCGGTAAGTACGAAATAAATAAAAATACATCCAAACTATTTGGATTATTTCTGAGTTATTATCAGGTCATCTGACAGTTTTGATTGTGTCTCTGTTGTGTTTGTAGTCTGAATGGTTTAAAGGGCTGCTTTCAGTGCCGTTCCATCTGAGCCTTAACAGACATAAACATGCAGTTAAATAGAGTTTCAATCAGTTTTTTGCACCAAAGAGTTAATAATAATAAACACATTTTCACTGAGGCTCTATAAGAGCCATGTGAATGAAATAAGTAATTATTGATATGACAGGAGCAGCGGCTTTGACACCTGGTGGTGGGTGTGTCGATGTGACTGTCATTAAGTATGAATAGGAAAGTTGCTGGCGCGGTGGCTGTGTGTGTATCAGGAAGCGGGTGATCAGGGTGGTCAGTCCTCGCAAGGTTTGGAGCATGACAATGAAAATAGAATAAATCGAAAATTGTGACAGACCAAAGAAGAGGTTTGGAGTTGATTGATACACGGACAGATGAGATTCCCTAAGTTAACCCAGTGCGGCCCTCTACCACCATTAGTTTGCTGTGTTTTATAATAATAAAACGTGTGAAAACAGGACATTGATGAGCTCACTCGGTGAGCTCATCAATGTCCTCCGTATTCTGCTCACAAAGAGCCTGCCATTAAATGGCCTCAAAACATCCTTGTCGTGTGTCAGTGACCTCCTCTGACCACTTCCTCACTGTCCTCATGGTTGCCTGCATTGCAATCAACTGATCTCTGGTGTAAACGATGCGGCCAAGTTGTTGTGGCCAAGTATCTCTACAGTGAAGAAAAAGATTATGACTCAAAACACGAGAAGGAGTAACTGCAGCAGGCTGCATACACGTTGGCACATGCACACTACAGTATCAGAAACACATGAAACAGCGTGTTCAAGTGCGGTCCTTGAATTGGCCCAAGTCGGGTCATCCACAGGGTGGCAAACCGAGACTCACACTCGGGTGTCTAGAACAAAGATAGGCAATTTCAATCCTTGTGGGATTCTTGCATTAAAGACTAACACACATCAATCTAACAGTGGTGTTAGACCCCTCTTTAGATTGAAGGTGGTTATTTCTCCAGTTCATTAAAATTTGGTGAAATGTTAAAAGAACCAAGCAATTTTTCAATATGTAAAGATAATAAATAAATGCTACTTTTGGCAGACTGTTTACACTAATAGTACAAGAAATATTATTAAAAAAAATTTGTGTCTTTGCATTAAAAACAATTTATTTAAAATCAAAGTTTCTTTGAAGAAAATGTTTTTATTCCCTTTTGTGCAAGTCTGATCTTTTTTCTTTTAAAAACCTAAAAAATAGAAATACAATTATTTTGTAGTTAAATCAATTCTGAATAAGTTTCCTACTGTCGATTTTGTACAGAAGTTATTTTGTTTCACACAGTGAAGTAGCTTTTAAATATTTTACATATGTACAACATATACATCTGCAAATAAGCAAATTTTTTGCAAATAATTGGGAGTTGTGTTCCATAGAAAAATTCACCAATACTGTACTGTGAAAAGGCAACATAAATATTCAGCATGTAACTGAAAATCCACGTGCTTCTCATGATTCTTATAACTTCAAAATCTCAGTATTATGTCATTTCCTTCCTTATTTTTTATTTTAGTTTTATTAAAACAAATCCCTGCAATGGACTGGCAACCTGTCCAGGGTGACCCTGCCTCTCGCCCATCAACAGCTAGAGATAAGCACCAGCACACCTGGCGACCCCTCTAGGGATAAACATGGGGGGATGGATACCCATGCTCTTTTTTGTTATCCAATATCACAAAGATTCAAGACTCCTGTTGAAGGAGGTTCGGTGCAGTGGTAACAGCGACACCAGACTTTACCACCGACACTGGACCTCCATGGGCCTGGTTGGATCGGTGATGTCAGTATAGCTCCTGTTAGCATCTGAAAGAGTGTTCAGCTCTCCATGTCTCAGCACGGCATTTATTTTATTTTTAGCTCGTTAAGGTAACGATGACCTGTTAGAGCCTTCATTGGTTCTGCTGGTATAAATGAGTGTTCAGGTTCCAGATTAGGTCATTCGGACGTTGTGTCCCACTCCGGCTCTCGCACTTCGTTCTCCTTTCTTTCATGTGGGATATTATCCAGATTTGCCTAAATTTTTAGTTTGATTTTTTTTTTAATTACAGCCAATAGTGACACAGTGTAGCATTATCTAAAATTACGCCAGTCAAACGCGATATGATAAACAACTACTCCGGTAAAGTTAGCCTTCCTGTGTTTACTCTATGGACTACAGTACAGAATAGACCAGAATGCATCATCGACCCATCGGTGAAAAAATGGCGACCTCTATGGGTGAAAGATACATAAAAGATGTAAAAATTTTTTTTAAGTAATTATGAATTTTGGCATATCACAAACAGCAATTTTTTGAGTAATAGGAAAATTGCAACATATTTAAGCCAACATGTTCAACTAGTCCTTGATCCTTTTAAGGAATCATATAGTGATGTTGACGACCTGACTGATGTTATAAGCACCTATGTGACGTTCCGTTAAGTCTGTGTAATAAAAAAAAACAATTAAAATATTTCCAAATAGCAAACCCTGGATGTCAAAATTGTTGAAAAATCTGTTGAACAAAACAAGAAAGGTATTCTGTGAAGGAAAGCTTGAAGAGGTGAATTTGCTTAAAATAGAAATTAAGAATGAAATATAAAATGCAAAATTGAATTACAAGGAAAAGCTGGAAATGTTTTTTCCTTGTCTATAAAAGATTAGGCCCAGTTTGTAATGGTTTATAAACAATTTTTAGATCAGAGATTAAGTGCATCAGGAAGGTTGTTCTTACTGGTTTTAATTCTGATAGCCGATTGGCAAATGAGTTCAACATGTTTTACCTTAGGTTTGATTCTTTTGATTTTTAGTAATGAGATTTCAAATCTGAAAAACAAACTTCTCTGCTCTGGTCACATCCCCTTTGATGTTCTCTCTGTGGCTGAATCTTTTAGATGCTGTAAGCCTGGAAAAAGCCCAGGTCTTAATGATTTTAAACCTGCTACACTGATTTCCCTCGTCATGAAAGCCTTTGAAAAAGAATTATAAAGAGTGATCATCTTATCAAGACTTGACAGCTATTCGGTCCTTTACAGTTTCCCTGTAGGGTCAGCACAGAGGTGCACCACCAGAAACCAACAAACACTGAAGAGAAGAAGAGCTATGATTAATGTAGTTACAGTTCTATCCATGTTTTAATGTTCAGTCGTTTTGCAAATAGTTGAAAGTTTAAACTGGCATGTTGAACATCTTTTATCTGGTCATTTTGTGGAATATTTAACAACTAGAAAATGGCACAAAATAAGAATATTTTTTCCACTCTGATTGGCTGCTGTTAGGCCTACCGATTTTAACTTGAATGTTCATTACATTTTTCATAGAGACCTGTGAGTGAAAATAATTCCTATTCCCATGGCTTTTTGTTCTCTGGGAAATTATTTTTGATAAATACAGAAACAAGCATAAAAATCAAAACATCTACAATAGTGAT
This sequence comes from Poecilia mexicana, assembly GCF_051168715.1. NCBI lineage: Eukaryota > Metazoa > Chordata > Actinopteri > Cyprinodontiformes > Poeciliidae > Poecilia > Poecilia mexicana. The sequence continues at coordinate 12,673 of NW_028263431.1, forward strand.
AGTAACATTAATAATAAAATAATAATCAGTGCAAAGTAGCCTACAAATTCTTTGGTGGGGGGCGGTGAGGGACCTGGATAAAGGCTGGGGGGGTGCTGGCCCAAAAAAGGTTGAGAAACACTGCCATAAACAGTGAATTCTAGTTCCTGTGGTTACTTTACATTTGGGACAATTTGGAGAGTTTATGGTGTGTACTTGATATATATATATATATATGGAGATATGTATACATTGTGCAAAATATTATATTGCATTTCTTTATATCGGTTACATACTAAGATTCTGGAAGGGAGAGTCAAAATGTCTTCCCACGCTTCTGAATCAATTGTGCTTTTCAGAGTTATGTTTCAGGTTGATCTCCATATTATCTTTCCTTAGGGTTGTAATTCAGCATGGAATCTTGACACAAATCTCCCACGTTTATGACAATCAAGAATTGTTTTCTCAAGCAAATAATAATCTCCTGGGAACTCAAGTGAGTCCATTTTTGCCTTAGTTGAAGATATTTATAAAAGTCCCTGGAGACAATGTCACACTGTGTTCTTAAGTCCTCAAATGTCTTGAATTTTCCATTATTCCATAGATCATGTATCCTAGTAATCCCAGCATCTTGCCAAAACCTAGATCAGGACCAGCACCCTCTACTGTCAGATCCAGGTTGTCTACCAATGTTGTCAGGGATGAGAAATTTTTTTCTGACCAAATATTTTCCTGAGAATGCCCCATGCCTTAATAGCATTAGTAATTAGAAAGTTATATTTGACAATGAGTGGGAGTTCTCAGTTTTGTTTATTTAACATATTTATAGGGTGACAAGGTTTACAAATACTTTCCTTGATCTCAAGCCATGGATGAGCATGCTTGTGGGTAGCCCACTGTGAAATAATTCTTGCATGTAAAGACAGTAGATTGTTCTCAACCATCCACCCAAGGATTTGGGAAGTTGTAAGACTTCATCTTTAATTTTAGGTTTTCTGCCTGCCCAAACAAATTCTGATATTGCTTTATTGGTTCCAACTAGATCTTTAGAGTCTATAAACAAAAACAACATAGACACTGGATAAATAAACTTAGGGAGAATTATCATCTTAATAAGGCCAACTCTCCCCAGAAAGTATATGGGGAGCTTCTTCCATCTCACCAACTTATCCTTAATATGAATAATCATGGGATTGATGTTTTTTGAGTACAGCTGGCTAATTCTAGGTGTAATGTGTATTCCTAGATATTTTAATCCTGTAGGAGCCCATCGAAATGGTTTGATGAATGCTGGTTCTCCATAGGTCACAGGCATTTAAAGGCATTATTTCTGATTTACCATAATTTACCTTATACCCAGATATCTTACCAAATTTGTTGACACAATTAGAGCCGGGATAGATTTCACAGGATCTGTCAAAGTTAAAAGTATATCATCAGTGTATAATAATATTTTATACACTTTAGTTCCTATTATTATACCTTTAATATCATTGCTTGGAGAAAGAGGGCTTCCCTGTGCCATCCACCTTCCCAGCCCAAAGGGTGCAAACAAGAGACCATTTGTCAACCTGTGGGCTTTTTATAAAGAAGTTTTACCCAGTTTATAAAATTTTCTCCAAGTCCAAATCTCCATAGCACTTCAAACATGTACTCCAATTTGACACGGTCGAAGGCCTTTTCACCATCTATTGAGACAATGATACCAGGTATTTGTGTCTGATTAAGGTGTTGAATAATACTGATAATTCGTCTGGAATTATTTGATGACAAACGCTCCTTTATAAAGCCAGCTTGGTCTATGTTGACTATGTTGCAGGCTACCTTTTCCAATCTAGTGGCCAAAATCTTGGATTAAAATCTTCATGTCAACACCAAGCAAACTAATTGGTAGATATGACGAACATTGTTCTGGGTCTTATCTTTCTTTGGGATTACAATAATATTTTCCATATACATGGTATCAGGTAGTTTAGATTTTTCAAGAGATGTATTAAAGACTCGTAATGAGCTAATTTCACCTTTTAAGGTTTTAAAAAATTCAACAGGATATCCGTCAGCACCTGGACATTTACCAGATTGGAGTGAAGAGAAGGCCTTTTTGATTTCTACAGTTGTTACAGGTCCTTCTAATAAGTTTGCCTGTTCTGGTGCCAATTGTGGAATATTTAAGTTATCCAGCAGTTCATGTTCTAGTGCGTCTTTTTTTATTTCAGAACAGTACAATTTTTCATAAAACCGTTTGAAGCATTCATTTATATGTTTATTATCCATATGACAATGACCGTTTTCATCCTGAATTAAGGATATAAAGTTTGTACCAGAGGATTTGTTTACTAATCTTGTCAAATATTTGTTTGGTATGTTTCCGTGTTCGAAGAACTTTTGCTGTGCAAATAATATATCCTTGTCAGCTTTCTTTGTTATTATATCAGATAGAGAAGCCCGAGCTGTTTTTAGTTCCCCTAGAATTTTACCTGATTTGGATACAATATATTCCTCTTCAAGTTTTTAAATTTTGTTTTCAATTTTATTTTGTTCTGCTAATCGTTCTTTCATCTTACGACTGGAATATGATATTGCCTTATGAGCATCCCATACCAATCTGAGGTCAGTACTAGGGATGTGCCGATCAGGTTTTTTCCTGCCGATACCGATACCGATCACCCATGAGGGCCGATACACCGATACCGATCACCGATACCGATCACATAATTATTATTTATTTATTTTTTATCATAAACACTACCGGTTACATTATGTGGAAAAAGGAACCATGAATTCACCTTAATTTAGACAAAAACTTGTTTTTAATAACTTTTTTCAAGAAGAAAACTAAACAAAACAGGCATTGTGCAAATTGTACTGCTATTGATAATAATATCTTTAACAGACTGATAACATATGAAGGCTCTGAAGAGGCTAAATAATGCAAAGAGCCAAAATAAAACCTCTCAACATTGCCAAGAAGTTCAAGTATAAAACTTAACATTCAAAGGCAAAAACAGGATCCATTACAATAAACAATCCAGAGTTACTGAATGAAAACTTCCTGATAGCATGGCGGCTAGCTGGTTACTGCTAGCTCTGATTGGCTGTTTCTGACTGAGCGGAGTAATTATGCAGAACAGGGAGGAGATGGATTATTTTTTTAGAGATTATCTGTCTCATGTTAGGACAGCGAAAGTTTTAAAACGTATGTAAAATTTATTTTTTTTAAGTTAGATGCTGCAGCTTTAAACAGGTTCGGTGTGAGAGTCACTACCAGGTGGAGCAGAAGCGAAGCTCCGTCTGTCAGATATTACTACCTGTAGCGTAGCAGCGGTTCAACAGGAGAGCAGAACCAGCGTCTTACATCGCAGCTCGAAGACTTAAATAATTTTGTGGGTTATTTGTTTAGCTTTCTGACCGTCATGCTAATCCGGGTGAGTGTTTGTAGCTGTGCGCTGCTTTACCTGCTATCTGATCCTCCGTATGTCTTTTTTACTGCAGTGAGCCTCGATGTAGCCAAACTCCGTCAAGTATGGCTTTGTTTTTATGTCATATTAGCTTCGTTGTGTTGATGCATTTTGACCTACTTCAATTTTCCGCTGCAACACTCAAACTTCCCCTTTCACTCAGTGCGTTATAGTTCCACATCGCTTAGGATTTGTTGCTGCGCGTTTGCGCAGAGTGAAGGAAAGAGGAGACCAGCTGCACAGGCAGGCTGGAAAAGAGGTGATCGGTATCGGTAAAAGAGACAATGATCGCCGATCACCGATCATGCACTTTTTCACGAAAATCGGCCCGATTATGATCGGTGACCGATCGATCGGCACACCTCTAGTCAGTACTATTATCATCATTGAATTCTAAATAAACATCTGTCTGCTCTTCTAGCAATTTTGTAAAGTCTTCATTTAGCAGCAGCAGCAATCTATTTAACCTCCATGAAGCTGTGTGATCCAGTGGTCTGGCCGGTTGCATCACCAGCATAACAGGAGCATGGTCAGAGAGGGAAACAGTTCCCATCTCTGACTCTTCCACAAAGTGGACCAAATAATTCGACATAAACAAATAATCAATGTGTGTCATCATTGAATGTGGCAACGAGTGAAAAGTGAAGCTTTCTGTTAAGGGGTTGAAATGCCTCCATATGTCTATTAAATCCAGTTCTTCTAAAATAGTTTTTAGACTGGGTGTTTTGGGGAGGGCACCTGTCCATGACAGGGCATAAAGAGCAGTTAAAATCACCTCTGATAAGTATGTTTGGGCAATCCATTCAGCAATTTGATTAAGAAGCACAGCGAAGAAATCCTCATCATTCATGTTTGGGCCATATACAGTACCAAGTAAAAAACTCTCTCCATATAGAGTACCTTTAATCAAGATGACTCTACCTTCCATGTCTTTAAATGTATCTAAAGCTGTGAAAGGGAGATTTTTATGTCTTAAAATTATGATCCCCCCTTTTATTTGTTGAATATGATGAGAAATGAACTTGTCCTACCCATTCTCTTAAATATTTTTTATGTTCCTCGTCTGTGAGATGAGTTTCTACGGTACTTGGGTCCAGTCCTTCTTTAAACTATTTAGAATAGAATCATTTTTACTGCATTATTAGAACCTTTTACATTCCATGTGCAAGCAGGAAGAGGTGGAGACTGCACCTGCTGGCAGGGTGACTGCAAGTGGGCCAATAGCGCCAGAGGGCGCTCAGTATAAAAGCAGAGGTGAGCTCCAGTCTGACGTTGTGGAAAATACATATTAGTAAAATAATAGAGAGAAGTAAAAAAATATTAAATATCATGAAGTGTTTAAGAGGCAAAGAATGGGGAGCAGGTAGGAAAACTTTGAAAATATTATATATTGGACTTATTAGATCGGTAATAGATTATGGATGTGTGGTATATAATTCTGCCTCAAGTCACTTATTAAAAGAAATAGATAAAATACAGTATCAAGCGTTAAGAATTTGCTGTGGGGCAATGAAGACGACACCAGTGTCAGCACTACAGGTAGAAATGGGGGAAATGCCATTGGAGTTAAGAAGGAAACAATTAGGAGTAGGGTTTTGGGCAAACGTAAAAGGGCATAAAAGAAATTATCCTATAAATAATATATTACAACCATGCCAAGAAAGTGTTAAGAGTGTAAATGTAAATAGTTTTGGATGGATAATAAATAAGGACATAAAGGAAATAGGATTAAATCAATGTTTAATTAGCCCGGTGGTGGATTTTTCATGTAATCTGCCTTGGATACAAAAAGAGATGAAAGTTGATTTAACATTGTTGGAAGAAGGAAAACAAACGGTAGAAGGAGAGGTGGAAAGATACATAAGAAGGGTATATGGAGAATACTTACAAATATACACAGATGCATCGAAAATGATAAATGATAGAGTAGGAATAGCATTTATAATTCCAGATTTAAACATTATGGAAAATAAAAGGTTAACGGATAGTTTGAATGTATACACAGGAGAGTTACTGGCTATTTCAATGGCGTTAAAATGGAGTGAAAAATTAAGCGAAAAGAAAGTGTTAATTTGTTCTGACTCAAGTAGTGCATTAATAAGTATTATGGAACAAGAGTCGGAAGCAAGACAAGACATTCTGATAGATATAAATAAATCAATACATAAAATGGGAAAAAATGGATCTACTGTTAAATTTATTTGGATTCCGGCTCATACCGGAATAGTTGGAAATGAATTAGCAGATACATTTGCAAAGAGTGCGAGTAAGAGAAATGAAGTTGAACTGGAAGTTAAGTATAGTAAAAATGAGATAAGGAGTATAAGTAAAATATATTACAAGAAGAAGTGGCAGGAACAGTGGGAGGGTGAAAAGAAAGCAAGGTTTTATTATAATATTCAAAAAAAAGTGGGGGAGTGTAGAAAAGAAAATAGGAATAAACAAGAGGAAGATATTATATCTAGGTTAAGATTTGGACATGTAGGGTTAAATAGCACTTTGAAAATAATAAATAAACATAGTACGGGGTTATGTAATTTTTGTGGAAAGATGGAAACAGTTATACATATTTTTATGGAATGTAATAAATATAATCTAGAAAGAGAGGAATTAGTAGAAGAGTTAAATAGGAATAAAGTTAAATTAAATATTAGAGATCTGCTACAAAAATCATCTGGAGATGTGGTTTTTAATTCCGTGTTTAGGTTTCTTAGAAAAACAGGTCTAATAGGGAGACTATAGGGATTAGACATCTGGTTCATGCTCCAGTCCAGAAGGTGGCGGTAATGCACCTGAAAGTTGTTTGCCAACCGCCATAAAACAAAAAGAAGAAGAAGAAGAAGAAGTCTGACGTTGTTTGCTGTTGACACACCGCGCTTCCGTGTTGAGCTGTCTGTGCGCCGAGTACAGGTGAGGTTGGCTACCTGCGTATTTACAGCTGCTTATACATTGTAGTCATGTAGAGCCTTTTATCAGCAGAAACGGACGGGCGTATTTACCTCCACGTTGATCGTGGGTGAGGTGGTTCCTGCAAAAAGTGCCAACATTTGAGCGTTCCCATTTGGGTGCAAGTGTGGAGAGCTTGGCCTAATCGGTAGGTGGAATGAGTGACAAATCTTGTTTTTTATTCCTTTATTTTAAACTGTTTTATTATTTAGGAATCTCGACTGATTGCCACACATAACGCTGCTGCTTTGCCTGCACCAAGTCACTGCTTACTTAGCGGTTGCGAGAGAGAGACCGGCTGCCTGGGACACGCCCCCCCCCTTCCGAAATCGAAACAAGGAGCGGCTGATCGCATTCATTTCGGATTGGATTAGGACTGGGTTGCTCATTTTGCTGTGCCGTCGAGCACAGGGATTTTTATGGTTTTATTTAGACATTTTTATTTCTTTTATTGCCTGTATTTTTAACAAATTGTCTTTTCTTATTTTTATTTTCTAGACCACCGGTGGTGCGCTCGGGACTGGATGCGGCGTCCCTTTTTGGTGTGACTGTGCAGTGATTAATACCAATAGGTGGAGGGATTTACAAGGAGTGAGTGACCTCACGGGTGTTTGTTTTGATTTCTTTGCTTTGGAGCCTACCATCCAGGACCTGGCCGTATCCACCGGTAAGCCTAGTCGGATTTATTTTGTGAATTTTCTTTTTGTTCAGATACAGGTATTTTTTTACTCCCTGTCATAATAAATTTTTATTGTCTTGAAGCCTGTCTCTCGCTTTTTTGCAAAACCGGACCTGTGTCCTTTCATTAATTCCTGGGTGAAAACCCCAGGTGGCGTTGTTGGCAACAAACAACATTATATAGTCCAAACCACGGAACGCCACACTGACAAGCCAACAAAAAAGTTCCAAGCAAAAACCAAAACATTACACAAAGCTTGGACCAGCCTCCAACAAAGAAACTGTAACATAAAAAGATAACAATAACAAACTTGTCATAGCCTAACTCTAAGGTACAGCAGGTGTGGGGGCCAGTGAAAAACCAAGATCAGAAAAAGAATTAAGCACTCTGCCCTGTCTGGGTCTAAATATTAAGCCACCGTGGATATACGAATGCCGGATATAATGAAGATGTTTGACCTCAACGTACCGTTGTAAAACAGTATAAGCAGAACTGATTTAAAATTATGACTGTTATTAAGGTACAAATCTTATGAGTGTTGTGTTTACCTCGCATTATTGCACAGTCTTTTATGCCTGCTCGGACGTGTGGAAAGATCCATGTGAAGTCATTTATGAAGTGTCTTGATGAATTCGTTAATTTCTTTCATGTCAGAAAGAGATGTGGTCGTCCCATTTTGGCTGAAGATCTTGATAACCAGAGGGAACAAGAACGCGTATTGACGCCGGCCTCGCAGCCGTCGCCGAGCGCCTGAGGATTCCTGTCTCTTTATGATTACTGCAGAAAAGTCTTGGTAAAAGGAGACTCTGCAATCTTCTACCTGAATTATTCCTTTATTCCTTGCAGCGCCGAGAATCTTTTGTTTATCGATGTGGTTGTGTAGCCTCACCAGGACTGCTCGCGGATGGTCTTGGTCGTTTCGTCCCGCCGAGGGTCCTGTACGGTGGGCTCTTTCGATTTTTTTCCGTGTCTGCTGCAGTCCCAGGACTTTAGGAATCCACGCCTCGAAAAAAGCCACCGGTTCTCTGCCTTTGATGGCTTCTTTTAGACACATAATCTTAATGTTCTGGCGCCCGCTGTGATTTTTGAAACTGTCCAGCCTTTCCAGTGCCCTTTTAACAGTTTTCTCCATACCGTCCATTCTGGGTGCACTTCTGGTTGTTACATCCTCCAGATCAGAAATGCGCTGTTCAGCAGTAGCCATTCGCCACATCATGCTGTTGAATTTCTCTGAGAGTTCAGAAACTGATTTAAGAATTGCAGCTACTTTTCTGTCCAGTATTTCTTCGATATTCTTAGTAACTCGCTCTACTATAGTGTCTTCTTATAGAGTATTAGCTTCTTCCACGTCACTCACAATGCACCCCTGCTCCATATCTTCAGTCACAGTCTCGGTCATTTTGGCTAGCTGCGGGTATGCTAGTATTAGCCCCACCTTTGCCACCTCCTTTCTTCTTTTTGCTCGATGCAGCAGGTACATAAAAATTATCTAGAGATATGTCGAAGCTTACCACAACTGTTTCAGCTCACACGGTGGGTTGTTGTCTTTAATAGTTTTACTTCGACCCAGAAAGGAGACGAAAGACACACAACTATTCCGCATCGTGCATCACGTGATCCCCCCAGGGTCCACCAAATTTAATAATCCTCTGAAGACCAATGGGCGTATGGGGCCAAAGCCCAGTGCTAATGTGGTGGACCCTCTTTTTGTAGGCCCAGGGATTATGTTTAGAAGTATGACGTGAAGTAAGTTTTACTTAACGTTAGGATAAGTGTTAGGGCTAAATGCCAAACGAGTAGAAATATGTGTGTGTATGTGTGTGATTGGTTGGAGAGAGAGTATCCAGTTTTGCCTCCACTTGGTATCCAGTTGGTAAAACGGGATAAAACTGAAGCGTATCCAGTTTTGACGCACAAGTTATTTGCATACAAATATATTTGTATACGACAAATAAAAAATATGAAGATTATTTCATTGTTCTTTATTAGCAGCCAGAATCTGTCTTTGAATGACTCATCCCTTTTATTTTCTTGAGTGTGAAAGAATATCAGTATGTTACTGTCTTTCCACTGACACACCAGAAACTAACAGAGCTCCTCCACAGCTACATCTACATCCTCCTGTTAAATAACAGGAGGATGTAGACACTCAACCGCTTCAACTCAAATGAACAGAACAAGTGAGCCAACACAAAGTAAAATAAAACCTGATGACACGTGAGAGAGTTGACACATCAGAGACCTCCAGAGTTGGTGTCACTCCAGAGTGAAAGACTGGTTCAGTCTCTTACCCTAGGATGAATTCACAGATGAGTTTGCAGTAGTCACTGTGGGAGCTGGTGATGAGGATGAGGATCTTCCCAGCGGTCTTCATGCTGCGCAGCCAGGTCTTCACAGAGTCTGAGCAGGGCTGCAAGTAACGGGCTGGATCCCTCTTGATACTGGGGAAGTAAGTTCCTGCATCCTCTGTATAGAGACACATTTCTATAGTAAGACAACTGAGTGACTGAGTAAGCAAGGCACATTTGAATATATGTTTCATTTAATTCCAGTTAACCAACTGAGATTGTTAATGACTGCTTTACGCCCTGAGGAGAGTCCCAGCACTCATATCAGGACATGAGTTTCAGTTTCTGCATAGCTACAGTAAGCTCACATATGCACCGAGAATTTCATATAAGATATTTTTTAGAATTAAAAATGCAGCAATAAATTGGCCCAGATTCGCTGTGTCAGGACCGACAGAACACAGGACCAATCTCATCCATCAATCTTATCTACCCCCTCCAAGGTCTGAAAATCAGTCACTGTCCTCATTTGCTCTCACCGCAGAGCAAATGACAGACCTGCCCACTAGGTCATGTCTGCATGTGCATGGTTTCAGATAGTCATCCCACTGTTGCCCACTTAATTTTCTTGGCATATTTCATAACTTTTCAAACAAAATCGGTGTCTGAGAAAATCAGAATCAGTTGATTAAGGTAAGAAATGCTGAAACACACTGTTGAAGAAGATTTTAAGTTATAGTATATTTTGGGAAATATCTGGCTCAATCTTCTTCTCACTGATCCCAGGTTCTGTAGCCACACAGACAACAACAATGAGTGTTGACTTCACAGAATTTCAGAGTTTAATTCAATAGAAAACGTATGAAATTACAACAGAAACTGCAGAACAACAGAGACATACATTCATTTACCTGAGACAAAGAGGATAGAGAAAAAAAGGCAAAGACACGTCTTTGGAGAGTGCTGATGCAAAAGCAAAATAAGGCAGCAATCTGATTTGTTACTCCTGTGTACAAACTTTTATAGTAAAGGCGTGTTTTTCCTCTTTAATATATTCAAATAAGGCGTACCTCTGCTTGACCAGCTGGAAGCTATTATGGACACTCTTAAAAGTTAGAAACTCCTTACAATTTACTTCCAAGATCAAAGGCCATTTTATCCCCTTTGTTTAAACAAAGTGAGAGCAGAGTTTCTCCTGAACTCCTGCTATTTTAAGGCTAACTAGGCAACGAAAAACAGAGAAAGATACTTCACAGATGGTGTGAAATCTGGAATCTCTCCCGCTTTCTCCCTACACAGGAAGAAACTTAAAATCTTGTATATAGCTGAAGCAAAGGTTATCTCCACAAACCTAATTTTGTTCTTCTGCATTCAGCACTTCAAAAGATTGAGTCTTGCCGTAAACCAAAAGTAATACATAAAATTGACAGAACAGAATGGGGTAAAATTCCTTTTTCTAACCTATCAAATATAATATTAAATCCTGAGTATAAAAATTAACACAATCATTTTCCAAAACCCTTTTCACCATAAACCTGAGCAGTTTTCTAATACTAAACAAAACATTTTCTATTTGATTCTGATATAGTAACAGATAATACAATTTCAAAATACATTCATCACTGACTAAATTAGTAATTCTAAAACTACGATTAAACTATTTTCAGTCAGAGCATGCTATTAATAACTAAGAAAAATGTCTTACAAATTAAATGGTAGTGGTTTTAAACATTCTATGTTGTATTCAGTTTTACACCGTCCCAGATGTTAGTTTTGGAAGACTTTTTGATCTTCCTTGAACCGAGCAAACGTCTCTCTCCCACGCTCATCCAAGTGATACTGCCTTCCTGCAGATGCTACTTTTATGGCCTTCTGTCCTCTGATAACACAACAGGAGCCTCATTGAGAGCTCCCTTTTGATCTCCATTTTCCTTCCCGTAAGTTGAATACTTACCCATCAATAGTTTAGTTTTAAATCATTAACATAAACCTGTTCTAAATTAAGAAATTTGTTCAAAATAGCCATGGTCAATATACCTTTTCTCATGCCGTAAGATTAACTGTATTAAACACTAAAAATATTCATTTTTCCTCAACAACACACACTACAAGGGCTCTGCTCATGCTTACAGTGCAGTGGGATGGACTGCTAGTGAGTGGCTGCGATGTTCTGTTTTTCAGGAAACCGTGTGTGCGTGCGTGTTTGCGAATAAACATTTATTTAGCCTATTTTGTACATTCTTTGGATATTTTTTTATTCATATTTTTGAGATTTTTGCATATAGAACAAAGGTGCTTTCATATCCCTGACTGCAAAAATGCTGAGCATAAACAAACTGCATACATCATTAACTCCAAGATGAATGTTTCAAGGAACAAATGTTTAATTGATTTATTGTTTATTGTGACAGGCCTCGTGTGCTGTACCCCCTTTTGTAGGGTTAGAGGTTAAGGTTTAGAAGTGTGATGTGAAGAAAGTTTTAGATAGGGTTAGGGTAAGTGTTGGGGAAAAATGCCTAACAAGAGTAGAATTACAAATGTGTGTGTGCGTGGTTGTGGCAGGTTCATGCAGTTATAAGTGGGACTTTGTGCTCAGAATGTGGACACAGTTGTTGGCTTGATTCTAACCAGATGCTTTTATACTAGGCCTGGCTCCATAGCACCCCAAACAAAATGCTTTTGGAGACCTGGTTGTAATTTGGAAAAGTCAGGGTAAAGATGGGCAATATGAACTTCAAATTTATCACAATACTTTTGCTAATAAGAAAGTGACGACAAAATATTTTCAACCTCTTTTCTATGCTATCCCTGGTAATAAATTAACTGTATGACACTATACATATGTGTGTATATGTTTTATCATATTAAATTGGCAAACAGTCCAAAAAATCATCATCTTCCATTTCCTCTGCAAAAAAATGGTTTGAATCTTTATTAAATAAAGCATAGTGACTGTCATTCCAGCACTGTACACTTACTTTATCATTTGCCTTTCAACTAGCAAGCTGAATAATCTGGTAGCACACACAAGCTTGCTACCAGATTCTGATACATTTTATTGGTCAAAATTAATTTTATTATTGGTCAAACTGCATTGATACAAGTTGACTGGCAATCTGTTTTCTAATGTAGAAAACAGATAGTAAAATAGGACTCAGCAGTTTTAAATCTAATACAGTAGTTTGACTAACAAATATGAAGTCTAAAAAACACTTTATTCCTGAACAACTCTCTACATCAGTGCAACAGTTTGCCCTACAAAACTAAATAAAAAATGATACTTTCCACACCTAACAGACACCTTAGCTCTTCACTGATAACTCGGTGTGCTGTCTCACTTTCCAGTCCTGCATTCAATAACTTGCCAAACATGAGCCATGGCTCTCAAAAGGTTGAAAAGCACCTTTTGGCTTTTTTTTGGCAAAAAAAGCCAAAATATATATTTTTTCTCCTATCATTTTGAGCCACAAATATTTCACTAAAATATCTAGTTGAATCCTATCTCTCCCTCACTCTGACTCTCTGCATCCTGATGTTCCTGCATGGCATTCATGTATTTACAACAGATATATATATGGAGGGATTTTCTGCTATAACCCAAGAGCACACATTTTCTTTCTGAAAATAGGATTTCATGTCTTTTGTTGTCAAAACTTTTACTTACATTTTTATTTTGAATGCAGGACTTCATTGTCATATACAGAACTCTGTTACTTTGTTACTGTGTTTACAGCAAAGACTCTTACAAGTGTGAGCGCTGTGTGTCCAGTTCTGAGGGAAAACCGTTAGAGCTGCCGTCCCTTAGTGTAGGAGGACCGGAATGACTTTGTCATAGTTATGGGGAAATTTGATTAATATTTCTTTCCCCGGAGAAATATCATCCATGAGAGAGCCTGCTTTCACCAGTGTGTTCAGCGGCAAGAAGAAAAGTTGTTTGTCTGTGCCATATGCTGTACACATAGCATCCCACACACCCTTTCCCTTGCTACAGAGAGTAAAGAGACCTGGAAAGAATGGAAGTTAATGGTGTCATAGAACGAGTTACACAACCTACTGAATGGTGTACTCTCATGGTCCCCATTCTTAAAAAGTAGTCTAAAAAAGAGCCAGGTCTGCTGGAAACGCAACTCACTCTATGCCGCCATTGAACCAAAACTCTCGTACTAGCTTAAGTCGACAAAATGATTAAGTTGCTATCTTAAGTGCAGTTTACATTTCAAAGATACCACAGAACATGAACGTGTCAACAGTTTAATGGTAAAAGATTTGAAAGGGGCAGGATTATGGAATTTTCAGGAATATACTGACATTTTATAGCACAATTAAGTACCCATATTGTTGTACAAATCCTGTATATATATCAAATATGACATAAAAGAAATTTGACTTTGTAATTTAATCCCTTAATTGGGGCTCTGTCTCATAAAAACTTCTGTTCTTTCTGAAACTCCACCTTCACAATATTGGTTCTCTGTTATCCCTTTAGCAACATTTTTACCAGTGTTGCACTGAGAAATATCTCATATAACAAGCTCAGCAGAAGCGCAGTTTCATGAGGTGTGTGATAATTGCTGCTAACTAGTCTAAAGGAGCTGAGTGGAGAGCTTAAATGGGAGGGCTGCTCTGTGAGACGGGAGCTGAGAAGGTTGGAAACTAGCTCTGAAGAGGAGATGCATCTTGAAAAGAGCAGGAGCTGTAACCTTGGTGCACCTAATCGTTTTCCACAGCTGAATGGTTGCCACAGCATATTTGAGAAAGGACTTGTCAAATATGCATGAACGAATCAAAGCAACAATCCAGGTATGCTCTTGATAAGGAAATCACATTACAATATGATGTAAAGTTTAAAAAGGTACATTTTACATAATACTGCCCATTTAAACATTTCAAAAGTAAATTTGCAGCAGTGAGATCACCTCAGACAGTTCTAGAATAGCCAGAGTAACTTATTAATAGTTACTCTGAAACAAACTCTGAAAAGAAGTGGAGGAGGATGAGGAAAACGAGTCAGCTGTGAAGGTACTTGTGATCGATGACCTGATGAGACACTCTGTCTGTATATTTGTAACTGGTAGTTGGCTCACAAACAACTTTAGTAAAAGGAAAGTAACTAGTAATTGAGAAGTCCTGTTTCCTATTTCCCTAGGTAAACACGTAGGGTATGTACTGAGGAGCAGATAAGTTTACCTTGGCAGATGATGGCAACTTCTCGGGAACATCACTGTCTGCTTAAAGTGATGCACAACATTTATTTATCCTGTGGTTCAGTTTCTGTTAGTTTATTTTTCTGATCCGACGGCAAAAAAGTGATTCTGATGTTCTTCTGTTTGTGTGGGCCTTAAAAACCTCTATAAACTCATTAAAACTTCCCGTTGAACTGTTGGTTACGTATTGTAACCCCAGATTCTATGAGTATAGGCACAGCCCTTTAAGGCAATCGCTAGTGCGTTTATCCCTTGCGCGCAGCGCAGCACTGAAAAAAGCTTAGTCCACGCTCTCCTGCTGGGTGGGGCTCACCCCGGTCTGTATAAAAAGCAGTCAGACTGGACAAACGGCTCCCTAACAGCCTTTTTCTTCAGCTATTCAGGAACCAGTGAGGGCCACAGCTTAAAGGGCTGCGCCTATACTCATAGAATCTGGGATTACAATACGTAACCAATGTTCTATTTCGTACAGGCTTCGCCCTTTAAGGCTATCGCTAGTGGGTTAAAGGCGAAGCAGGATGTAGTCTATGCCTCACTGGGTCCATCCAGACCACCACCATGAAGCATCTGCTCGCATATAACAAAAACAGTCTCAGCCTAGAGTGTGTAATTACGAATGACATCTGGTCAGAAAGGTTGAGACAAACAGGCCTGCTGCTGCTCTCAAATGCTTTGTAAATAAACGTGACAAAAATAATTATTCTCTCAGGATTCTGAGGACAGAATGGGTCATAGAGAACGTGGGAACATCACACAGGTAAAACCGAATAAATGAGCACGGAGATGACCAGGAAGCTGCCGTGCAAATGTCCTCCACAGACATTCCTCCACGCAGAACTCTGACAGTCACTTTCTGCATTTTTGTTACAAATGTGGACAAACCTCCACGGATGAAATCCCTCTGGTGGAGTGAGCTCTCAGATTCTCTGGAGGATCCAATCCAGAAGAAGTACAAGCCTGTGAGATGGCCTCACACAAGCGGTGAGAAAGACGCTGGGCAGACAGGACGCCCCACTGAGTTATCTCTGTAAAGCGCGAACAGACGCTGAGAATGACGCAGTGCAGACGTGAGCGCCACATAACAAGAGAGCATGCGCACGGGGCAGAGAACATGAGAAGCAGCTTCTGTCTCAGATTTATGAGGAGGGGGATAAGAACCCTCCAGAGATATCTCCCTTGATCTGAACGAGCTTGTCATGCTTCTATGAGTAAAAGCAGGATTGGGAAGCAGCACAGCTGAGCTGACGTCGGCTTGTATTCTGAGAGGAGAGGGAGTAACAGAGAGAGTGGATAAATCGCTCACTCTCTTTGCAGACGTGAGGATCAACAGCAGAGCAGTTTTAAAAGACAGGACCTTCAGAGGAGCCTGGGCTAAAGGCTCAAATGGAGCTTCAACCAGAGCGTGCAGGACCAGTGTTAAATCCCACAGAGGAACAAGTGGACGTGACACTGGTTTGCTTCTGAGCATATCTCTCAGAAACCGCTTCATCAGCGGGTGGTTAGAGATCGTTCTGTCACCAAAACCCTCAAGGCAGGAGGAAATAGCTCCAGCATATGTTTTAATGGTGCTGAAAGCTAAGTTTCTGTCCATCAGCTGCTGAAGAAATGACAGGAATCAGCCTAAAGGACATGCAATGGGCTCCGCCCTCTCTCCCGCGCACCAGCGTTGAAAGGCTGACCACTTCGAAGCATATAACACTGTGGTAGAAGCAGCTCGTGCGCCCTGAATGGTGCGCACCACATCCTGAGGGAGACCGAGCTTTCTAGGTGCTCCCGTTCAGCTGCCAGACCCAGAGATGCTGCCCTATTTCTGGGTGGCTCCTGATCGCTCCCCTGGCCTGGAGGAGCACTTCCTCTATGGCAGGTTCCACGGTCGACACCAGCTGCTGCAGACTGGGAAACCACGCTGCATTCCAGCGATCGGGTGCTACCAGGATTACTGACAGTTGTTGATCCTGAACTCAGTCCAGGAGCTGTGGAATCAGTAGAACTGGAGGTTATGCAGGGGAACCGCCGGCGGGCTGGGACAGTGGGAGGAACCATGGCCCAACAGAACGATTGTTCCGATCCGCCAAAGCATTTCAGACTTTTTAAACTTTGGGTCTCCCCACCCGGATCCCTGCCCCATAAATCCGTATTTTCCTAATCTGTGAACGCCGAGCGTGTGAAACGAGTAACCATTCCGGACAGTAAACCTAGTGAAACGGGAGACGGAGCTCATCGTTGCGCTGCGCTGACCAAACAAACTCCACTAATGGCCTGCTGGCCTCCTACCCTAACCCCTAATCGCTCCACCCCTAATGGTGGGTCCTCTCGTGGACTCAGTGAGAACCACAGCTGGTATTGCGCGTAGCAAACAGGTCCACTGCCGCTCTGCCGAATCTGCTCCATATTTGAGCGATCAGCTCAGGATGGAGACTCCAGTCCCCATAGTGAGGGCTGCCCCTGAACATCATGTCCGCTCCTCTGTTCAGGACGCCAGGGATGTACACCACTCTGATCGAGAGCAGGTTTACATGCGCCCAGCACAGCAGCTGTCTGGCAATGTTTAACAGCTGAGCGGAGCACACGCCTCCCTGGCGATTTATATAGGCAGCTGCCACTCTGTTGTCCGTGTGGATCAGAACATGCTGACCCTTCAGCAGTGGAGCAAAGTGCTGAGTCACCTCCAGCACCTTGAGGAGCTCTAGCACAGTTATATGAAGAGTCATGTCGTCTGGCCACTGTGCTCCACCCACCTGAGACAAGACACGTTCTTCCCCATCCTGACAGGGATGGGTCTTTGAACACCAATAGGTGTGATGTGGGGTATGCTCAGTGGCGCAAAAAGTGGGTATGGAGCGCATGCAACGCATAGGGGCGCTGCACCAGAGGGGGCGACAAAACTCCGTCTGGAGGGGGAGGCACCCCAATGATGCCTTCGCATACACTTCACCGCGCCCTTACGCTCCTTCACCTCGCGCACATGTAAATGTAAATGTAGCAAGTTTTACCTTTCACGTGTCTTCGTCTCGAGGTGGGGGTAAACATACGGTCGCTCATACGGATAGAGCGACCGTATGTTTTCTACGCTCCTTCACCCTTACGTACCTTCCTTTTGGGGGGGGCTGGAGGGGGCGCCGATTTAAGTTTTCGCATCCACCTGAATAATATGTAGTTGCACCCATGGGTATGCTGAATGGTGGGGCTTCCCCAGTGGGTCAGATCAGCTCCCACTGAAGGAGGAACAGAGATCATGCGCCTCCTCTTGCACACAGGATCCAGGATCTATGTGCAGGCGAGCGAACCATCTCTGAAGCCGTCTCATGTGTTACAAACCCAGCAGAATCTCAACGTGAGACGCTGACATCATCCCCAGCAGCCGCATGACTGACAGAGCTGCCACTACGCTGCGAGGCCTGACACGGCGGAGCTGCGCTGACAGAGCCTCGATTCTCGGCTGTGCTCATCGGGCTCATTGTAACCGAGTTCAGCTCCACTCCCAGATAAACCATCATCAGAGATGGAAAAACCAAACTCTTTTCCCAGTTGATGGAAAATCCCAGGCTCAGCAGATGTGTTGCCAGCTTCTGGGTCTGAATGGCGGCTTCCTCTCTAGTCTGAGCCAGTAAAAGCAGGTTGTCCAGATAGAAGAGGACTCTCATCCCTGCCATGTGCAGTGGCTGCAGCGCTGCTTCCACACATTTGGAAAACGTGCGTGGGGCAAGAGAATAACCGAATGGCAGACAGTTGTACTGATACTGGGTCCCCTGGAAGGAGAAATGCAGATACTTCTGGTGTGTCAGGATGATGGGGAGGTGGAAGTATGTGTCTTTAAAATCTATGGAGGTGAACCAGTCATCCTGGTGAATGTTTTCCAACACTTGTCTGGTGTCAGCATGTGGAATGACCTCTCCACGATCGAGCTGTTGAACAGGGACAGATCAAGAATTTTCAACAAGAGGTCTCACTCCTGTTTTTGGGAACCAGAAAATAGCGGGAATAAAACTCTGCATTTTCTTCTCCCTGGGGAACCGTGGAAATTACACCTTTCGCCACCAGTTCCTGCAGCTCTGACCTGAGAGGGGCGTTCTGCTTTGGAGATGGTAGAAACGTCTCTACGATCCCCTTGAAAGGCGGAGGCCTGCCTCCAAACTGCAGCATGTAACCCCTTCTGATTAGCTGATCCATCCACCTGTCCCAAGGAGCATGCGCATCGCCACTCTGAATAATGTTCTGAAAGCGGGCGTGGATTCATGTGAGGTGCTGTGGTTCACATGAACTCCAGCCAAGTCAGACCCCTACCGCCGTCCTCTACCTCGGAGATTCTCTGGGGAGGACCTCGGCCAGAAAGTGCTGGTTGTTAACCTCCATGCCACATGACACGACCGCGTCCATGTCAGGCCGAGGGAGAACCCGCACTCTTCCTGAAGGGGGGGTCAGGGTACTTAAGGCACCGTTTTGGCGCAGACCGCTGCTGGACAGATGACAAACAGTCGCCACTCAGCAGGTAAGATGAGTGCGAAGCTGCAGCCGGAATCACACTAGGCTTTGACTGCTCACAGAACGCGCTCTTGGATTCAGACTGTTCAGAAGAGGCAGACTTCTGTCTAGAGGCTGCCAGCTCTCTGTGTGTGGGGAATGTGTGCGAGGAAGCTGCTGTGAGATCAGCTGATCTGACAGAGCTGGAACCTGCAGGGATTTTGCTCTCAGAGATGTTTGTGTTTTATTTCAAAACATTATCACACACATTCCCCCCAGCTAATCATTTCCTAGCTTGGCTTCTCCTGGTCCCTGCAGCTGGCTGGTCCCTGATGGTTCAGGCTGACGTCCTCTGGGGAGACACTGGGTCGTTGGCTGTCGCACCGGGAAGAACTGCAGAGAAGTGGAGGAGGGTGGTGGAGCAGAACGGGAAGGCTGCAGCCTCTGGTGTTGACAGTGGCCAATGTCGGTCCCTCCAGCGGCCGGAGGTGCGGGAGACAGTTTGCGGCCCTACCAGGCGGAGGACGGACTCTGAAACCTCCTGGGTCTTTTTAGACTCCGATAGGATACTGAAAATTGGCATCAAACTGTGCATCAGGGGTGATGGGGCCATGCAGCAGGTCCTTCTGAAGCTTCTCAGACATAGACAGCGAGAGGCAGAGCCAGGTGGTCCTCTGGATCAGAGTAGCTCAGTGAGCTATCTGTGAGGAACAAACTGCTGAGGTGGCATCAACCGCCTTGCAGAGAGAGCCCTTCAGCTCCTCTGGCAGCGCAGCTTCCTCCACCTTCTTGGAGATGCCATATGCCAACAAAGCGGCATTATTGGTGGCAGCCGTTATCTGATAGGTGCACTGGTGGGCCACTCAGAAAACCTGATTGTGCTTAGAAGGAGGCACAGACCGCTGGGCTAATCCTGACATCCTGGCCCCAAACACGTCAGCGGCCCAGATCTAGAGTAGGAACAGAGGAAAAACTCCACTCCGTAAACCCCTCCACCCTGTTGATAGGCGCCCTCAGCTTCGCAGGCTCAGCCGCTACAAAACTGAGGACAGATGGGGTCTGGATGGCAATTCGGGGCGGAGCCAACTCTCGTGGCAGCTCAATCGAATGTGGCGGGGGAGTGTGGGGCAAGGAAGTCCCTTAGCGCTAGCCGCCTCCTTGATCAAGCTAGGTAGTTCGAGGAGGAGCGAGCCCACAGCTAGGAGGGGTGTTGAGTCAGTCATACGGAGCTCAGGGTTGACTGAACATCTGCTCAGCCGCCTACCCAAACCACTGCTGCTCCTACTGTCGTCCTCTCTGCCAGCGGAATCATCCGACTCTCGCTCAGTGTAGCTAGCATCCCCCTCGGTGCAGCTAGCATCTCCCCACAAGCAGCAACCGGACTCGGTGGGCCCGGCGCCCCGCCTAGCATAGCCTTGAAAAGGTCTAAGCCTTCGCCTCCTCTCTTCCAGCGGGAGAAGAGCACAGGAGCAGCAAGAGGGCTGAGGCGTCAGGGTGACGTCGGCGTGCTGGGGGCCCAGGCATCCTTCGCAGAGCCGGAACTCGTCAAGGACATGATGTACCCCGTCTGACAAGACAGGCACAAACGGACATTCACTCTTACACAGTGCTATCTTAAAGCTTTAGAAAAAGAGGGAGCCTTTTGTCCGGTCTGACCGTTATGTATACAGACCAGGGTGGGGCCCACCCAGTAGGTGGCCGTGGACTAAGATTTTTTTCAGTACTGTGCTGCATGCAAGGGATAAACCCACTAGCGATAGCCTTAAAGGGCCGAAGCCTATACGAAATAGAACCAGCAGTATAAACTCAACGCTAATGTTCTTTTAACTACTCGATAAATATGCAGTTTTCCATTTGCACTGAAAACAAACCACTTAGCTTATCTGTCCACTATGACAGACAGTAATGGGATAGATGAGTCCAAACAGAAGCAGGAAATACTGAATATCATAAAACGGTAATGCTGCAGGAATGTGAGTTTAGCCACCATCATAACAAACTGTCCTGTAATAACTTCTAAGAAATATTATTAATAGTCTCTTAAGTAAAGTATTGCCATCAACTTCATTGCAATTCTTAATTAAAACCTGTTCAGTTGTTTTTTTTTCAGCTTTACAGTCATGTGTTAATTATGAAAAGTGTTCATATGCTGCCTTCTGGAGGCAGAACATAGAAGTACTTCATGGAATAAAAAAGCTCCATTGAGCCCTGAGAACTGCAGTGGTCGGTTCCAACCAGAAGATGACGACAAACACAAACAATCTTCCCATTCCTCCACTATTGGCCCTCTGCTCCCAAAAAGGAAAAGAGAAGAATGATGTAAATAAATGTTTCGCATGTAAACATTTGACAATAAACATTTCTATGAAGTCTTAATGCTGTTGACAGATCATTAGCTTTTCAGCTAAACAAAAAAGTGGGTGAAACCAAAGATTGACCCTGAGTTAAAGTGTGGCTCCTGGTCTGAGAGTTTGTTCTGCCTCATTACTCTCAGCCAGGAAGGTCAGCTGAAAGAGGAAACTCTGAGTGTCAAATCCCATATCCCGAGTATGAGAGTGTAAACAGAAACTGAGCTCACAGGGTCCTTTGTGTTCTGTTTGACAAATGCTGTTTCACTTAGACCTAGATCAGCACTTTTCTTCTGTAGTGGGAATTTACCACCCACAAAGATGGCTCGAAGGGGCAAGCACGGCTGAAGTTATTGGAATTCAAATCAGAATTTATTTGAATTCCAATCAATTCTGTTTCCCACTTTTACAATCTAATGCATCCTGCTTTGTAATTTTTGAAAACTAGAAATACAACGAAAGAAATACATGCAAGCAGATTTTTCTTACCTTTTTGATCAAAACTTGTTAATTTGTCTTGAGAAAAACAGTTTTTAGTTCCATAAATGCACTAATGTCTAGATGGTTAAACCTCTAAAAGCATGAAATGACATATTGGAAGTGACAGTATGATTGGGCGCCGATTGATGTTTTCAGATCCACCTGAATAATGTGTAGTTCCGCCACTGATGCAGCCAAACAAGAATGACACGACAAGGACCCGACAAAGACACAGAAACACAGGTGACATTAAATACTCAGAGGG
The DNA here is from genome assembly GCF_051168715.1 of Poecilia mexicana. Classification (NCBI taxonomy): domain Eukaryota; kingdom Metazoa; phylum Chordata; class Actinopteri; order Cyprinodontiformes; family Poeciliidae; genus Poecilia; species Poecilia mexicana. The sequence goes on from NW_028263431.1 coordinate 34,781, forward strand.
TAATCGGGGAACGAGACACACCTGGGAACAATCAAAGGGAAGACAGGACAACAAAAGAGACAGAAACCTCAAATAAACACAGAAAAACTCAAATCGCCACAAATTTATTTTTGTCTAATAAAAAAAGGTTAAAATCTCCTTGACTCAATTCTACAGAAAGTTGTCCTGAACTAAAAAACTAAAATATCCAAAATTACATTATCACTCACATTGTACTTAAAATACAGCTAGAACTTAAATTATTTTAAAGGTATGTTTTAACATGTTATTTTAGTTTTTCAAAGCTCCTGTACACTGAAAAAAATATAGTTTATCCAACTTAATAAATAAGAGGGAGAACATGTGTAGCAGAGGTCATCAGGCTGGAATCAAACTTACAATGGCCCCATTGAGGCCTAAGGTGTCCTTATGTGGGTTGTCCTTAATGGCTGTGCCACCACAACAAACAGGATCTGTCCCTGGTGAAGCTTGCGTCATGACATCGGATACGAACACGGCATTGAAAGTAATTGTTTCAAATACACTTTTTAGAGGGTTCTCTAATGAGTGTATTTTAAAGTACATTTCTAGAGTGCACTCTCAATGCTGTGTTTGTATACGACGTCTGATATCATGATGCAGGATTCACCAGGGAAAGATCCTGTACGTGGTGTGGGGGGTGCAGGGGTAAAGCACAACTCACGTAAAGAGACCCTAGTCCTCAACGTGGCTGTTGTAAGTTTAATTCCAGCCTGAAGACCTTAGCTGCATGTCTTCCCTTTCTGTCATTACTCACTTTCCTGAATAACTACTCTCAATTGAAGGCTGCCTGAGCATAAAAACCTGGCAAAAATTAGATTTTTTGTTAGTCTCCTTTATTTGGAGTAAACTAAATGATTTGAGTAAGACTGACTTACATTTGTCATTTTAAACACTCTTCATTAATTCAATTGAAAAAACGTAATAAATTGAGTTTGGTGAACTTAGTAAATTTAGTTGTATGGACAGATTGAGTTGGATAGACATAACTTGAGTTGGTTAAACTTAATAAATTATGTTGTATAAATTTAATTGAATTACTTGTTGTGAATTGAAGCACTTCAATTAATTTGTTTCAACTGATTTCTTTTTACAGTGAATCTGATCTATCAAAATAAACTAAGGAACACAGTAATAATGGTGCTAAAATAAAATAATCAAAACACCAAACAACTCTAAACAAGTTGCTTAGAGTTGTTTAGAGAGCCCTGACTGTAAACTTCAGCAAATAATTTAAGTGTTAAAAAAAATTGAATACTTTAATTAGGATGAAACAACTGAAATGCAAAAAAATGAAATTTATTTTAAGAGTATTTTTTGTGTTTGCCTGTTTCCATATTTTATTGTTGGAGTTTCAGTATTGTGAATAATGTCTTCCAATAACATAAATACCTAAGAATATTTTAAAAATTTGTCAACTTTGAACATTTTTAAACTCAAAAACATAGTGGGCCGTTGGCTGACTGTCCTAGCGCCCCGAACTCCAGGCTTAGCAAGTTTTCTGGGCAAGACGTGGTTTATCTAATCTGTGTTTTCAGAAAATGCCATATATTTGATCTGGGTAAGACAGAAATACAAAGTCCCCATCCAACCCTCCTGTTTTGGTTTAATGTAGGCTGTCCTGTCAGCGGTTATATCACTGTGCCTCTGGAGACAAATTTCAACAAGACCTGCATGGAAACACTATGTAAACCGCTGGAGTGTGTTTGTTTTTGTATGTGGATGTTGTAGTGCCATGTGCCTGGCTGTGAATGTAGGACTGACGTGCCCTAAGGGCCCAGAGCCAATGTCCAGGCACCAAGCCTGGACAGCCGGAACGCTGAGCAGATTTAGTGAGCCTACCACAACTGGCAGCAGTTCAATGTTTCACACAAACAGCAGCACAAATCAGGTTCAGGCACGAGAGGTTTTCACAAACAGCCACACCAAAATGATGAAGGGGAAGAATGAAGAGGAGCAGAAAATTCTTCAGCTCAACACTGAATCACTTTGGGAGACAACAATTGGGAAAGTAAAAACCAAAAAGAGATTAACTTGACTATTTTCTTATTCTATATGAGAAGCATCAATCTCTTTTACCATAAAGCTTGTGCCGAATCTCTAAATGGAAACTATAATCGACTGTGTTCTGTCTTGTATTGTGTCCAGACAATATAGCATTTTGAAGCACCTGTCTGGACCACGTGGAACCCACTGGCTAGGCCATTCTGTCTGGACTTTCCATTTTTAGCGCATACACCACAAATTGCTGCATCATGTCCCTCGCTCTGCACATTTTTTTAGACTTTTTAAAGTGACAGAAGAAAAAAGATGTTACACTTGTGATAACAGAAATGTAAAAGAGCTCAATAACCACAACCACAACAGAGGGCTAACCTTTTGGTGTAGTTGTTGTACAAAGATGCATTTATGAAGTTTCCCCTTCTATTTTTCACATTATTTTGGATTTCTTTGCTTCTAGTTTAGAAAATCTGTTTCTACTGATTTAGATTACTAGACTTGGTGAGAAATAAGCATAAAGCTTATGTACGCTTATCTTCATGCTTGATTCAATGAGAATGGCTCCGAGTAATAATTTTATGGGGAATGAGAGCATTTTCTCTTTTATAACTGTGTACAAAAGATAGACAGCCTTTTATAAGGTGATGAACACTACATGCATCTTCGAAACTTTTTGTTGAAAAGGCAATGAAATGACAACTTTAAATTCCTTCTAAACAATACGAGAATGTAGGAAAACAGCACAAGATAAAAATCTGCCTTACTTATTTTAAAAAGATCTCTATGATACAGTATGGAAAGTCGTCTCTTTCTCAAGGTGGAACAGTTTAGACATAAGACGTCTATAAGTATCTGAAGGTGGTTCTTCATTAGCAGGTCTCAGTCAATGTCTGGTTCTGTTTGTTAAAAAAATAAATTTAAAATAAGCTAGTTGTAAAAACCTAACCATATGTTCAATATTAGATAAAATGAATAGTGTTTTAAATAAGAAAATTCACTCCAAATTATATCCATGGTTCAATTAGCGTTATCTCTTTAGTATAGTTCTATTGAAACATATTACACTAAGTTGAATTAAAATAACTTAGCTTGTAGTTCTCTATAATTTAAAACACAGCTAGTTTCTCTGTGGACTGAGCAGGCATTCACAGGGGGTCGTGGCTCTGTGTGAGTTTAACCTTTTGACCACTGATAAGATTTAACAGCTGGTGTAAAACAATCTGGTCCTGTCAACAGAGTAGAGCTTCCTCTGGGACAGGGCCATAAAAACATCTGTCTTCATTCAAAAGAAAATAACACTTCTTTGATCTTAAAAACAGGTTTTTACTGGAACATAGTCAGATTTAAAGAACTTAGCGAAGGACAGTCCCCTAATTTGAATACAGCAGAGAAGGGAAACACGCCCTCCCTTTAAAAGTATAGGACCCAGAACCTTAACTTCAGATAGCTCCAGGTTTACCCAGGATGCTGTCTCTGGGGAACGGTGTGTCGGTGAAATGGTTCCCCGTAAGTTTGTCTTGGTGTGTGAATGTCTGTGGAGTGAAGTAAATATTGAATTGGATGCTGGTCTGTGGTTTTATTGAGTTTTGTCAGTTTCATTTGTTGCTCGTCTAATAAATGTTGTTATGTTTGGACTTGGGAAAATGTTTGTTTTCCCAAGTCTTTATGGTTCAGCTGCCCGCATCAAGGAATCAGGGCAGAAGAGAGACTAAAAAGAGTCAAAAGATTTTAATTCTTCTTCTTCTGATTAAAATTAACATGTTCCATCCCAGTGGTGAATGTCTCCATTTCGTTCTGTCCCTAACTATTGTGGGTGTGAATATAGGAGCATGGGCAGTCCATGAACCTGCAGCAGCAGTGGATAACTCTCTGCTGATGTTTGTAGTAACACTCAAACGAAGAGTCTCGAAGTTGTGGTTTTGATACAAAAACCACAACTTCGGTTGTGAGGGCTGCGGGGGTTCTTGAACAGTCAGATAAAGCTTCTGCATGTTGGTGTTCCCGCTAAATCCTGAAAATACCCAATTTGGGTTGTCTTGGCCCTTTTATCGCAGCCTGTGGGGTTTACCCTGACTGGGAACGAGAATACAACCTGTTGAATGTGACAGGTAGCCAATCAGAAAGCGCCGTGATGTAAGAACAGAGGGGAATCCCAAACAGCTGACATATCGCGCAACTGTGAGTCCGGTGGATATCGGAGATGATATGTGGAAATGTTTATTATTATTTGTAAAGGTCATTATTATATATGTTTATGTTTATTCAGTTAAAAATGTTAACTATGAAAAAACATAGTCACCTCCAAATCATAGTGCAGCAAATAGAGCGGCTGCTCCCGTCGTCTTTTATCCACCGCCTTTTCTTTTTGTTACGTCTTTTATCTCTTAAAATGAGTCCACAAACTGTCACTATTGTTTCTACATCGTCATCCGTGTTTGGTTATTCTAAATTCCTGTATGCTATGTTGGAGGTTTTGTGGATTTTCTTCTGGAATCACGATGTTTGTGACTAGAATCGGTTCGTGTTGCTCCTGCCTTGTGGCTGAACACGAACCGATCGAACCTGTTGTACTTTTATCAGCTCTGTGGTCACAGAGGTTTGGAGAATCGGCTGACAGTTCTTAAATCTTTCCGTCTAAACCAGACTTAAGACTCACAAGCTCTACTCATCTCCTCTCGACCACTGCCCAAATGCTCTCTGACTCTGGTCGCTATGGTAACGTTTACATATTCCTTCAAAATAAGATACAAATGCGCCACAAAAACGAGCATTTTACTTTCGTGAAAATTTTAACTCACGATAATGACTAACGGAGCCCTGAAGTTGTTTCTCTGCAACGAGACGGTCCCATCTGGGAGTGATGGAGACAATGAGACCCAAAGTGTTGTTTATATCCACAGCCTGCTTGGTCTCTATGTGGTGAAGCAGTTTCAAGCTTCATTGCCTCATTAGCAGCCGGTCGCCTCATGTTACACAGAGCAGACTTGTAATGTTTGACTCACCTACCGGTCTGGGATAAATCCATCCACCTGTCTCTTCTCTGGGCCTTTTCCCCTTTGCAAAGAAACTTTCCAAAGACACCTGATCGGTTTCTTACTCATTTTGCTGCTTGTGGGCTCAGTGTTGGCGCGCAAGTAACTGAGAGAATCCGGTTAAAGGATTTTCAAAATAAAAGATCCTCCAGACTCAAATAATACATAAGACGGAAATATTTAATTATTTCTTGCGCGGCCCGGTACCAATTGGTTCACGGACCGCGGGTTGGGAACCACTGCTGTAAAGATTTCATGGACCTGATTAGCTACAATATGGCCTCCTTCAGAATAACATCATATAAATTAAGGTAGTTTGGCATTTTGTCAACTCCGTCAGAGTTTTTGTGACTCTTTCAGTGAAATTGTTGACAAATCTCACTTAAATGTGCAGTTAATTTTAATGTATTTTACATAAATTGCACTATTTCACATGTATCAAGTTTTTCTTTTTACTCACTAGTTTGTCACCACCTTCAGTTTTGTGTCAACTCCGTCAGATGGACTTTTTGTTTTTTGTTTTAAAATATTTTTTTTGTTTGTTTCTTGAGAAGCATTTGTCTGTAAAACTGAGTAAAAATATAACTAATAGGGTCATTAAAAAATAATTTTAGATTTATTTTTGTCAGATGGTGATGACAAAGTTCTGGGTCAAGTCCATTAAAAATTTAATAAAAGAAAAAAATCTTTACATTTCCAAAACATTATTTATTATATTCGGTTGAGAAATAATTAAAAAAAATTTGGGAAAATTTAAACCCATTTTGTCCCTATTTTCAAGAATGACTGAGCTCTAACAGAATAATGACCAGAGCTGAACTGTTTCTCTTTTCTTCATCGCTCCCTGTTCTTCTGAGAATCACGGTTATTCCGCTCAAAAATCACTTAATGTCCGTGTGTCTGAAACTGCTCATAATTATTAAAGTCATAATTATGATCCTCCAAACTGTGCAGTTCTCTGACAGCAGATGGCATGTCCACCGGTCCACTCCCAAAATAAGAAAAATGTTGTTTGCAGTTTGCAGTGACGCAAGTCACAGGCAAATCAACAAATGTGGTCAGGTGTCAATCAAATTGCTTCCACGCAGCTCACTCCTTGGCGAGGCTAGAACTTTATTTCCTAACTCATCTACAGAAGACATGGATGCCGCAGATATATGTGGCATTGCCATTTCTTCCTTCTAGATTTTTTTTTCTCATAATTTAACCAAAATTATTTATTCTTTTCATCAAGTGACCGTAATTCTCAACCGCAAGAGATAACACTGAAAAAACAATTATCTTAAATACTTTTGGACGAAAATTGGGTTAAAATCTTCACTCTAGCTGAGATTCTGAAAGTGTCACCAGTTGATTTGGATCTGCTTCTCAAAGCACCAGATGTTGGTTAATTAAGAATCAAAAACACGTACAAATATTGGATTTCTGTCTGCGGAGAAGGTCTAGTGGGTGGGGCTCAATAAACGCTGGTATTTAGCGTTTTCAATTATTTTACCTTTTGGATCAGTTTATTTTATGCTCTCCAAAAAATTATATTCACTTGCTGCCAACGTTTTTGAGATAAGGTTGTTTAACTTGTTTGCCAGGAAAACTTTAATTGTAAGAATATTATCAAATTACCAAGTTGCACAACCGCAGCCTAGAGAGGTCTTAAGGTCCTAGAGTTGTTCCTAAGGTGCAAATGAAATTATGTGGCTTCCAATAGATGAACAAGGAATTTGTTTGCATGATATCAGAACTGTTTACACTTATTGATAAATTTGCAGAACATGTCAGTCAACATAAGACTCAGAGGAAAGATGTGAAATACCATATTTTCCGCACTATAAGCCGCACCTAAAAACCTTCAATTTCCTCAAAAGCCAACAGTGCGCCTTATAATCCGGTGTGCCTTATATATGGACCAATATTGAGCCACAACAGGTCTAGCAACTACGGTAAGCAGCCGCCAACTTTATTTTCGCCCGTAGAAGAAGAAGCGCGCAGTGCATGCTGGGATAGTTGTCAGAACGCTGGTTTGTTAATAAAGTTTGACTGACCTGTCTACCTACTGACCGTCTAGAATCAGGTCGTCTGCAGGTCATTTAGCACCACGTTCTCCACGAACATGCTGTGCGCGAACGGAGAAGGGTGACCATCGTCTGGCTACATCCCGGCCCAGTCACGAAAGGCTCTCCTTGCTGATTGGACTGTTTTGTTGACATTCATTTTAGTGCAGCTCCATCTAGTGGATGCATAACGTAACTCCAGCCTCTACTGTAGCGTCTATTCTATGCGCCTTATATATGAAAAAAGTTTTAAAATAGGCCATTCATTGAATGTGCGCCTTATAATCCGATGCGCCTTATAGAGCAGAAAACACTGTAATCATCATTAACTCTAACAAACTTGGGTGATAGTACAAATTCTGACTGTTAAACTACAGGAATCTTAATTTATCCATTTTAAAAGCCTGTCAACACGTTTCAGTCTGCTAACGTAACAGTCATTACAACAGGGTACCTATTCCCTTTTTTCTTTGTTGTACTTATGTACAAAGTAAGAATTCGTCTTCCATGTTGTAGAGAGGAGAAACATCGGTGATGATGAGGTACAGAGCGGTAAACTTTTGTTACTTTTCTCATATATGAGAATATAATGTTCAGTACCATGGAGATCTGGCTTTGCATGGGCGAAGTGAAATAAAGAGAAAGTGTGGAATCCCTCAACCGTGCGTCCTGCTGTTTCGGGGTAGAGTGGCTAACTACCACTGCTAACTCCTTCTCCAACGTCTCACTGCACCATCACAACGTTCAAATAACACCAAATACAGGTGGATCATAAATTAATCTGTGATCCACCTGCACAGTCTCTTCTTGAAATGTAATATATTTTGGTGACCTTTAAATCACATTCAATATATTCTTGAATGTTCCTTCACATACAAGGAACTCGTATGTTTTGAAGAGATCTTAAAGAAAGTAGAGACATTTTCAAATCTGTTCATTTACATTTGTCATATTGACCAGGAAACAACACAGCCACGTAATTTTTTTTCAAACATCTGCGTTAAGGACCCCATCTGGCTGTCGCTGGATAATCTAGGTCTTAATGTGACTCCCCTGGTCAACAGCCTGCAAACTGTTTTCCAGTAGAGAACACACTGACAAATACTGCACTCATAATCTGTTGGTATCTGACAGCAATGTAGGAATGTTTATTATTATAATTTTGGCTTCTTCATTTGGATATCACCACCAACTGCAACATTGGCTGCTAACTATATGTCATTTACTTGACATTTTATTACGCTACAGCTTATTGACTTTATATATTATTCCTCTCTTTTTGGACATGTAAACACCACAAGCACAACCATAAGGTGTGTGATTTCAACGTTATTAAATGTTAATGAGACCAACCAAATTTTTTTGACGACATGTATTGTGAGTACAGTGTTGCTAAAAAAAAAATTCAGAAACAGTGTGATTGCATTACAGGATCCCACTAGGCTTCTAGTATTTTCAAGCAACTCATTCTACAGGTACTTCGGAGCCAATTCTAATATTTTTCTGATCAGTGCTGGTTACAAAAAGCAGAAACTGCCCACTCCACATTACGCTTTTAATTTTTTGATGTTTATGATTTGTTGTTAATAATATCTTAACATGGAGAATAAAAGTCTCCAACATCGTAAAGTGACACTACAGTGCTGGAAGAAAATGGCAACATCCAGAACAATGGCAGCTGAAAGAAAAAAAAAAACAGACAGTGGTTTTTGGATAACTATGCACAGATCACTGTGGGGGACAGTGACGCCAGTTGCACAGTCACTCTCCCCTCAGAGAAAACGTGCGGGACAGTGTAATCTGTCATTATACTAAACCAGAGTTATATTTAGTCAGAGCTATCTTAAGAAAACTGTGTGGATTTATACTTCAAGGCCTGAACTCAGAATGATCATCTTCAAATACCTTAATGAGTGCAGAAGCACTGTAAATAAACTGAAAATGTGCTGATTCCTAAATATGCCTTCATGTTTTAGACAAAAATACACAAGCTAAATTGAACTTAAATATACTGAACATAATCACAATTGCAGCTTTCTGCTGACTCTGTGAACAATGTCAAAACAGCACAGAGAGCAAAATGTGTAAAACCTCAGAACAAGTCCCTTCGAGTTGGTTTTTATCACATGGGTTTGAAGCCACTGTAAGGACGTGCAAGTGCAAATTCCATGACAATCAGATTTCTACTTTCAATTTTGATGTTAGATATATTCAAATTCCTTAAGTATTATACAATCTGACCTAAACAGATATAGACATCTGTTATCTAATCTTTGGTGCTCCAGTGGCAGGTGCTCACTGTTTAGACTTTTTAATTTTCACTCTGTCTTTTTTCCGACGCAATGTTAACCAGTCGTAAACTGCCTCCAGTTTTGATGCTCATATTCAAATTGTTTTTTCATGGAGTTTATTGCAGCAGAAGAGGGTCATAGTATGAACCCAGACTGACAACCAGATTATTCAGAAAAGTTTCTTAAAGGGATCCCAATTAGTTGTTAGCAATAGACTGTGAGAAATATTTATTTTAGATGTAAAAACAATACAGTAAAATACTGTAGGCTGTTTGTTTTTAATAACTTTAAATAAAATATTGGTACATGGATGTCGCCATGTTTATGCTGCAATCAATTTTGCATAAATGAACAACCCAAGCCTGCATGGAGCCCTAAGCGAAATCTGGTTTTGGGACCCTCTATTTCTGCTAATAATGTGGATTGCTGCAATCAACATTCAGAGGATTAGGTCATTCACAAATATGTTAAAAAGTTATTGCATTTCTGACAGTGTTGTTCACATTATTTCCTATATGCATGTATGTATAGGACATCAATTTATCTGTGCTGATTTTCAGAATTTTCGGAGATCGGCGATCGATCGATACTTGCATATGAAGCCGATCTTATCATCCAATCTTATCTACCTCAGGAAACATCAGCCACTGTCCTCTTCTCCTCTTCCGTAGGGGGAGGTTTGGCTGACAGACCGGCTCACCAGGTTATGTCTACACGATTGCAGTTAATAATCACCCCACTGTTGCCTCAGCTACTTTCTTGCTATATTTAGCAACAGATCTGAAGAAAAAATGCTATCAACCAAAATCAAAATCGGCAGTTAAGACTTTTTAAACATACGTAATCTGTGATCGGCCAGAAAACTTCAATCGGTGCAGCCCTACTTAAGATGGAATACATACACACATATTCATGATATACTTTGATTAAAAGGTGTAATTCCAATAGCTAAAAATTAAGTTAGCTATTGGAATTTCTGTGCTTTCAAATAATTCCAGTGTTCCTGGAGAAGTCTCACATAACTTACAAGTTGATGTAAAAATAATGTTTGATATAGCCACATAAATTATCGCACTCAGCAGCAAACAACATATTGCTAAATACAGCTCAGAGTAGCTCACTGATATGTCGATGTAGCAGCTATGTAGGCTGATGTTAAAACATTTTGCTAGACAATGTCAGACATTGAGAAGCTTTAATTATTATCAAACGCACAGTTTTGAAGCAAAAAAAAAAAAAATCAGAAACATATAGGGCCAACCAAGAGAATCAACTAATTCAAAGTTAAATCTCAGTTTCACACACATACAAAGACGGTAGCATTGATATTTGGCTGCTGAATTGGACTGTTCAATGTTGGTATTAAGTTAATTTTCTATTAGCAGTTCTGCAAATCTTTTTAATAAACATTACATTACGAAGAGACATGAAAACATACTTTATCTTGATTTTTTTTTTGTATTATTCATCTATGGGTGCGTTCACACTGCAGCCTTAAGTGACTCAATTCCGATTTTTTTGATGTAATGCGACCTGTATCTGATCTTTTCATGGCAGTGTGAACAGCACAGGTCGGATTCTTTTTCGAATGTGACCCATATCCGATACGTGTCCGATTCAAATGCGACCTAACGTTCAGGTCGCCTTCATCCGAACTGAACGTCACTGTTTCTCAACAAATCTCACTATTCTGCGTCCTGATAAGCGCAAGTGGGAAGAAAAACAACAACTATGACGGACTATATGAGGATTAAGTTTAAGTTGTTAATATGCTGCTCCAGCTTGACAACAACTTCAAATATGTAAGCTAAGCTCCACCGTTAGCCTCCATATTTACTTCCGCAAACACTGAGCACTTCTTCTTTTTATGGCGGTTGGCAGAACACTGAGAACGCTGACGCTATTGCGCCCTCTACTGCGCATGCAGGACAGTTTCAGGTCGTTTGCCCGTTCACACTGCAGAACGCATACAGGTCGCATTTACTGGCAGTGTGAACGGCCCGGCCAAAAAATCGGAATTGCCAAAAAATCGGAATTGAGTCACTTCAGGCTGCAGTGTGAACGCACCCTTTCTTTTCTCTGTCTCTGAAAGATAAGTTGTGACATTGTTTTCCTTACTCATCTTCCACTGGTGCTTTGGTGGTTTGGATACACAGTGCACATTGCACAGCGGCTCATATCCCAGAGAAGCAATTTATTTTTTCTTTTGCCCACATACACAATGATTTCTTCATGATCAAATATATATTATTGTAAAAAAAAAAAAAAAAAACGTCTCTCCCATCTCTTCCTTCCTCCTAGAACCAGCTCTGACCGCTCTCCGAGATTCAGATCCACCTGGACTATCTGACCCTCGCTGTTTTGCTAGGCCTAGCCCCAGGATTCCTCCACAACCACCACCCTGCTACTGCCTGTCCACCCTCAGTTGCCTGCTGGAACTCCTCCTCCTGGAAACCCCTCACTGCCCCAACTGCTGTACCCTCCTCTGCTCATCTGCACCCTCAGACCAGGTTACACCATCATTCCCGTCATTATTCCTCTGTCTAACCGCTCACCCATTTCTCAGTTCCTCCTCTGACCCGGTTCCTCCCTGCTGCCGCTGATCTACACCTCTCCATCCTCCCTCCATTTATTGTTCAATAAATCTGTTAATCTGCATTTGGTGTCCATAGTTGCTTGCCTTAGAGTCCTGGTACCTCACATTATGACAGTTTGCTGCAGAAGCTGGTGTTTGTGCAGCTGATCAACACATACCTCTGGAAGGTCTGTGTGATCCAACTGACGTACTGTGTCAGATCTGGTCTTTCATAGCACCTGTTTAGGGACTGGTCTTCAGTGCAGTGTTGAGTCCATGGTTTCATATTTGGTACGGGTGACAATAGCTTTGTTACATTTAAAAGAGGTTCCAGCGTTACTTAACTCTGATGTTTCTCTCAGCGTCTTTCACTTTCTAGCTGGCATGCTGAGTTAAGGCACTTTGGGGATAAAAACTTTAGGCACGGCATTTGTTTTTAGCTTGCAGAGTTATGACAACTTGACATTAACCAAGAAATCATTACTGATATAAATTTGTTATAAAAGTATTACTGATTGCACTTTAAAAATGAGGTATCTTTATGTTATTAAAGGTAAAGTTTAAACAGTAATGATTTCTTGGTTAATGTCAAGTTGTCATAACAAAGACATTTTGAATAATGTCAACTTTGTATTAAAAGTGTCATAATTTACCGAATGACGCTTTATGACAACAGTCATAAATATTCATGAAGGCTTATTCATGTTCATAACAGGTGTTATGTCATGTTTATGAAAGTGTCATGTCAGTCTTATTCAACCCCCTTCAAATAAAGTGTTACCATTTGTACTGCTCACTCAAGAGTTACTAAGCCAGCAGAAGAAAATGTACAGAGATGCTTCAATGACAACAGGACAATTTCAAAGGCTTAGTTAAAATCATTACGGACACTACAAACAACAGACTGAACGAGCTGATACAAGAAGTGCAGGACATTAAAACCAGCCTGCAATTTACGCAGAAAGATGTGTATGACATCAAAGCAGAAAGCATTAAGCACAGTGAACCAGGTAACTCGCTGCAGTCGGATGTATTTAAAGTTTGTGACAGCCTGTTGGCAGTCACCAATAAGATGGAGTGCCTATAGGAACAATCAAAGCTAAACCTTTGCGCAATTAAGGTGCAACTTTAGTTAATATTTTTTACAAATGTTCTTGAAAATAGTTTAACTAGTGGAATATTAATAAACGATCATTTACCAGTGTTTACAGTCTATGATTGTAACTGGAAAAACACAGCTCAAAACAACAGGTCACAGTACAGATGGGTTAAGCCAGAAGAGTCACTGAAGGCACTAAAAGTCGATTTGATGACATATGATTGGGTATTAATTAATCGAATAAACAATGTGAATTCAGTATATGAAGAATTTTTAAGAATTCTGAAATTAATATATTATATAAAAAAACCTGTCCAGTTAAGGAAAATAAGAAGAAAAGCAGGCAAAAAAAGAGTAGTGAAATACAAAAGGAATAAAAAACGCAAGTGAAGAGAAAAACTTTTTAGGGGACTTATAAAACACAGAACTACTGAATCAGAAAACAATATTAGAAATATAAAATGAAGTTAACTAATATTATAAAGGTATGTAAAAAGGAATATTACTACAAAGTTTTGGACAGTAATAAAAATGATACTAAGGTGACATGGAACATTTTAAGTAGTGTTATCAGGAAAACTTCAATTAGGGCTGAAACGATTCCTCGAATGATTCGAGTACCTCAATTATTAAAATTCCTCAAGGAAAATTTACCTGCCTTGAAGCTTCGTTAATTTATGTTTTATTATTTAGCACACCGTGTTCCAGACGGAACATTATTTGCAGTGCGCGGAGCTCTGACTTCCGCATCCAAGTTGTTGACGAATGCTAAGTGTTAGCGGCATAACATCCAATTTTCAAGTTTGGCCCGTGGGGATTTTATTGATTAGTGATAATGCCCGGGTTTTTATCGTTTTTGGGGGACCAATAGAGCTTTGGATCTGACGTCACAGCGTATGACGTTTACGTCGCTCGGCGCCATTTTTGGTGTCCACAGACCAAAACAAACTAGTCAGAACACCGGTGTTTTCATTGTGTTACCGATCGCAGTGAAGTTGTTTCCAAGTTGGATACTGGATATTCTCGCCCTCAGCGCAGTAAGGGACGTTCAGCTAAAGGTTGATCCGATTTATGAACGCTAATTTCGGCC
>NW_028263432.1:0-31879 GCF_051168715.1 Poecilia mexicana
TTTGGCTTCTGGCTTTCTGATCATTTGTAACTTAAGCAGATCAACTAATTTCAGCTTATTACAGCTAGATCTAGTGCTGCTCAGCATTTCGGAGCTGTCCAACAACTAACAAGGCTGAAAATTGAATGTAAAGCTGCAAATTCACAGATAGTCCATTTTTGACTTCTTTCGCTGAGATAAAGCGTTTTTGGCTTCTGGCTTTCTGATCATTTGTAACTTAAGCAGATCAACTAATTTCAGGTTATTACAGCCAGATCTAGTGCTGCTCAGCATTTCGGAGCTGTCCAACAACTAACAAGGCTGAAAATTGAATGTAAACCTGCAAATTCACAGATAGTCCATTTTTGACTTCTTTCGCTGAGATAAAGCGTTTTTTGGCTTCTGGCTTTCTGATCATTTGTAACTTAAGCAGATCAACTAATTTCAGCTTATTACAGCTAGATCTAGTGCTGCTCAGCATTTCGGAGCTGTCCAACAACTAACAAGGCTGAAAATTGAATGTAAAGCTGCAAATTCACAGATAGTCCATTTTTGACTTCTTTCGCTGAGATAAAGCGTTTTTGGCTTCTGGCTTTCTGATCATTTGTAACTTAAGCAGATCAACTAATTTCAGCTTATTACAGCTAGATCTAGTGCTGCTCTGCACTTCGGAGCTGTCCAACAACTAACAAGGCTGAAAATTGAATGTAAAGCTGCAAATCCACAGATAGTCCATTTTTGACTTCTTTCGCTGAGTTAAAGCGTTTTTGGCTTCTGGCTTTCTGATCATTTGTAACTTAAGCAGATCAACTAATTTCAGCTTATTACAGCCAGATCTAGTGCTGCTCAGCATTTCGGAGCTGTCCAACAACTAACAAGGCTGAAAATTGAATGTAAAGCTGCAAATTCACAGATAGTCCATTTTTGACTTCTTTCGCTGAGATAAATCGTTTTTGGCTTCTGGCTTTCTGATCATTTGTAACTTAAGCAGATCAACTAATTTCAGCTTATTACAGCCAGATCTAGTGCTGCTCAGCATTTCGGAGCTGTCCAACAACTAAAAAGGCTGAAAATTGAATGTAAAGCTGCAAATTCACAGATAGTCCATTTTTGACTTCATTCGCTGAGATAAATCACACACACGATTGTTTTTGGCTTCTGGCTTTCTGATCATTTGTAACTTAAGCAGATCAACTAATTTCAGCTTATTACAGCCAGATCTAGTGCTGCTCAGCATTTCGGAGCTGTCCAACAACTAACAAGGCTGAAAATTGAATGTAAAGCTGCAAATTCACAGATAGTCCATTTTTGACTTCTTTCGCTGAGATAAAGCGTTTTTGGCTTCTGGCTTTCTGATCATTTGTAACTTAAGCAGATCAACTAATTTCAGCTTATTACAGCCAGATCTAGTGCTGCTCAGCATTTCGGAGCTGTCCAACAACTAACAAGGCTGAAATTTGAATGTAAAGCTGCAAATTCACAGATAGTCCATTTTTGACTTCTTTCGCTGAGATAAAGCGTTTTTGGCTTCTGGCTTTCTGATCATTTGTAACTTAAGCAGATCAACTAATTTCAGCTTATTACAGCTAGATCTAGTGCTGCTCTGCACTTCGGAGCTGTCCAACAACTAACAAGGCTGAAAATTGAATGTAAAGCTGCAAATCCACAGATAGTCCATTTTTGACTTCTTTCGCTGAGTTAAAGCGTTTTTGGCTTCTGGCTTTCTGATCATTTGTAACTTAAGCAGATCAACTAATTTCAGCTTATTACAGCTAGATCTAGTGCTGCTCTGCACTTCGGAGCTGTCCAACAACTAACAAGGCTGAAAATTGAATGTAAAGCTGCAAATCCACAGATAGTCCATTTTTGACTTCTTTCGCTGAGTTAAAGCGTTTTTGGCTTCTGGCTTTCTGATCATTTGTAACTTAAGCAGATCAACTAATTTCAGCTTATTACAGCCAGATCTAGTGCTGCTCAGCATTTCGGAGCTGTCCAACAACTAACAAGGCTGAAAATTGAATGTAAAGCTGCAAATTCACAGATAGTCCATTTTTGACTTCTTTCGCTGAGATAAAGCGTTTTTGGCTTCTGGCTTTCTGATCATTTGTAACTTAAGCAGATCAACTAATTTCAGCTTATTACAGCCAGATCTAGTGCTGCTCAGCATTTCGGAGCTGTCCAACAACTGACAAGGCTGATAATTGAATGTAAAGCTGCAAATTCACAGATAGTCCATTTTTGACTTCTTTCGCTGAGATAAAGCGTTTTTGGCTTCTGGCTTTCTGATCATTTGTAACTTAAGCAGATCAACTAATTTCAGCTTATTACAGCTAGATCTAGTGCTGCTCTGCACTTCGGAGCTGTCCAACAACTAACAAGGCTGAAAATTGAATGTAAAGCTGCAAATCCACAGATAGTCCATTTTTGACTTCTTTCGCTGAGTTAAAGCGTTTTTGGCTTCTGGCTTTCTGATCATTTGTAACTTAAGCAGATCAACTAATTTCAGCTTATTACAGCCAGATCTAGTGCTGCTCAGCATTTCGGAGCTGTCCAACAACTAACAAGGCTGAAAATTGAATGTAAAGCTGCAAATTCACAGATAGTCCATTTTTGACTTCTTTCGCTGAGATAAAGCGTTTTTGGCTTCTGGCTTTCTGATCATTTGTAACTTAAGCAGATCAACTAATTTCAGCTTATTACAGCCAGATCTAGTGCTGCTCAGCATTTCGGAGCTGTCCAACAACTGACAAGGCTGAAAATTGAATGTAAAGCTGCAAATTCACAGATAGTCCATTTTTGACTTCTTTCGCTGAGATAAAGCGTTTTTGGCTTCTGGCTTTCTGATCATTTGTAACTTAAGCAGATCAACTAATTTCAGCTTATTACAGCTAGATCTAGTGCTGCTCTGCACTTCGGAGCTGTCCAACAACTAACAAGGCTGAAAATTGAATGTAAAGCTGCAAATCCACAGATAGTCCATTTTTGACTTCTTTCGCTGAGTTAAAGCGTTTTTGGCTTCTGGCTTTCTGATCATTTGTAACTTAAGCAGATCAACTAATTTCAGCTTATTACAGCCAGATCTAGTGCTGCTCAGCATTTCGGAGCTGTCCAACAACTAACAAGGCTGAAAATTGAATGTAAAGCTGCAAATTCACAGATAGTCCATTTTTGACTTCTTTCGCTGAGATAAGTCGTTTTTGGCTTCTGGCTTTCTGATCATTTGTAACTTAAGCAGATCAACTAATTTCAGCTTATTACAGCCAGATCTAGTGCTGCTCAGCATTTCGGAGCTGTCCAACAACTAAAAAGGCTGAAAATTGAATGTAAAGCTGCAAATTCACAGATAGTCCATTTTTGACTTCATTCGCTGAGATAAAGCGTTTTTGGCTTCTGGCTTTCTGATCATTTGTAACTTAAGCAGATCAACTAATTTCAGCTTATTACAGCCAGATCTAGTGCTGCTCAGCATTTCGGAGCTGTCCAACAACTAACAAGGCTGAAAATTGAATGTAAAGCTGCAAATTCACAGATAGTCCATTTTTGACTTCTTTCGCTGAGATAAAGCGTTTTTGGCTTCTGGCTTTCTGATCATTTGTAACTTAAGCAGATCAACTAATTTCAGCTTATTACAGCCAGATCTAGTGCTGCTCAGCATTTCGGAGCTGTCCAACAACTAACAAGGCTGAAAATTTGAATGTAAAGCTGCAAATTCACAGATAGTCCATTTTTGACTTCTTTCGCTGAGATAAAGCGTTTTTGGCTTCTGGCTTTCTGATCATTTGTAACTTAAGCAGATCAACTAATTTCAGCTTATTACAGCTAGATCTAGTGCTGCTCTGCACTTCGGAGCTGTCTAACAACTAACAAGGCTGAAAATTGAATGTAAAGCTGCAAATCCACAGATAGTCCATTTTTGACTTCTTTCGCTGAGTTAAAGCGTTTTTGGCTTCTGGCTTTCTGATCATTTGTAACTTAAGCAGATCAACTAATTTCAGCTTATTACAGCCAGATCTAGTGCTGCTCAGCATTTCGGAGCTGTCCAACAACTAAAAAGGCTGAAAATTGAATGTAAAGCTGCAAATTCACAGATAGTCCATTTTTGACTTCATTCGCTGAGATAAATCGTTTTTGGCTTCTGGCTTTCTGATCATTTGTAACTTAAGCAGATCAACTAATTTCAGCTTATTACAGCCAGATCTAGTGCTGCTCAGCATTTCGGAGCTGTCCAACAACTAACAAGGCTGAAAATTGAATGTAAAGCTGCAAATTCACAGATAGTCCATTTTTGACTTCTTTCGCTGAGATAAAGCGTTTTTGGCTTCTGGCTTTCTGATCATTTGTAACTTAAGCAGATCAACTAATTTCAGCTTATTACAGCTAGATCTAGTGCTGCTCTGCACTTCGGAGCTGTCCAACAACTAACAAGGCTGAAAATTGAATGTAAAGCTGCAAATTCACAGATAGTCCATTTTTGACTTCATTCGCTGAGATAAATCGTTTTTGGCTTCTGGCTTTCTGATCATTTGTAACTTAAGCAGATCAACTAATTTCAGCTTATTACAGCCAGATCTAGTGCTGCTCAGCATTTCGGAGCTGTCCAACAACTAACAAGGCTGAAAATTGAATGTAAAGCTGCAAATTCACAGATAGTCCATTTTTGACTTCTTTCGCTGAGATAAAGCGTTTTTGGCTTCTGGCTTTCTGATCATTTGTAACTTAAGCAGATCAACTAATTTCAGCTTATTACAGCTAGATCTAGTGCTGCTCAGCATTTCGGAGCTGTCCAACAACTAACAAGGCTGAAAATTGAATGTAAAGCTGCAAATTCACAGATAGTCCATTTTTGACTTCTTTCGCTGAGATAAAGCGTTTTTGGCTTCTGGCTTTCTGATCATTTGTAACTTAAGCAGATCAACTAATTTCAGGTTATTACAGCCAGATCTAGTGCTGCTCAGCATTTCGGAGCTGTCCAACAACTAACAAGGCTGAAAATTGAATGTAAACCTGCAAATTCACAGATAGTCCATTTTTGACTTCTTTCGCTGAGATAAAGCGTTTTTGGCTTCTGGCTTTCTGATCATTTGTAACTTAAGCAGATCAACTAATTTCAGCTTATTACAGCTAGATCTAGTGCTGCTCAGCATTTCGGAGCTGTCCAACAACTAACAAGGCTGAAAATTGAATGTAAAGCTGCAAATTCACAGATAGTCCATTTTTGACTTCTTTCGCTGAGATAAAGCGTTTTTGGCTTCTGGCTTTCTGATCATTTGTAACTTAAGCAGATCAACTAATTTCAGCTTATTACAGCTAGATCTAGTGCTGCTCTGCACTTCGGAGCTGTCCAACAACTAACAAGGCTGAAAATTGAATGTAAAGCTGCAAATCCACAGATAGTCCATTTTTGACTTCTTTCGCTGAGTTAAAGCGTTTTTGGCTTCTGGCTTTCTGATCATTTGTAACTTAAGCAGATCAACTAATTTCAGCTTATTACAGCCAGATCTAGTGCTGCTCAGCATTTCGGAGCTGTCCAACAACTAACAAGGCTGAAAATTGAATGTAAAGCTGCAAATTCACAGATAGTCCATTTTTGACTTCTTTCGCTGAGATAAATCGTTTTTGGCTTCTGGCTTTCTGATCATTTGTAACTTAAGCAGATCAACTAATTTCAGCTTATTACAGCCAGATCTAGTGCTGCTCAGCATTTCGGAGCTGTCCAACAACTAAAAAGGCTGAAAATTGAATGTAAAGCTGCAAATTCACAGATAGTCCATTTTTGACTTCATTCGCTGAGATAAATCGTTTTTGGCTTCTGGCTTTCTGATCATTTGTAACTTAAGCAGATCAACTAATTTCAGCTTATTACAGCCAGATCTAGTGCTGCTCAGCATTTCGGAGCTGTCCAACAACTAACAAGGCTGAAAATTGAATGTAAAGCTGCAAATTCACAGATAGTCCATTTTTGACTTCTTTCGCTGAGATAAAGCGTTTTTGGCTTCTGGCTTTCTGATCATTTGTAACTTAAGCAGATCAACTAATTTCAGCTTATTACAGCCAGATCTAGTGCTGCTCAGCATTTCGGAGCTGTCCAACAACTAACAAGGCTGAAATTTGAATGTAAAGCTGCAAATTCACAGATAGTCCATTTTTGACTTCTTTCGCTGAGATAAAGCGTTTTTGGCTTCTGGCTTTCTGATCATTTGTAACTTAAGCAGATCAACTAATTTCAGCTTATTACAGCTAGATCTAGTGCTGCTCTGCACTTCGGAGCTGTCCAACAACTAACAAGGCTGAAAATTGAATGTAAAGCTGCAAATCCACAGATAGTCCATTTTTGACTTCTTTCGCTGAGTTAAAGCGTTTTTGGCTTCTGGCTTTCTGATCATTTGTAACTTAAGCAGATCAACTAATTTCAGCTTATTACAGCTAGATCTAGTGCTGCTCTGCACTTCGGAGCTGTCCAACAACTAACAAGGCTGAAAATTGAATGTAAAGCTGCAAATCCACAGATAGTCCATTTTTGACTTCTTTCGCTGAGTTAAAGCGTTTTTGGCTTCTGGCTTTCTGATCATTTGTAACTTAAGCAGATCAACTAATTTCAGCTTATTACAGCCAGATCTAGTGCTGCTCAGCATTTCGGAGCTGTCCAACAACTAACAAGGCTGAAAATTGAATGTAAAGCTGCAAATTCACAGATAGTCCATTTTTGACTTCTTTCGCTGAGATAAAGCGTTTTTGGCTTCTGGCTTTCTGATCATTTGTAACTTAAGCAGATCAACTAATTTCAGCTTATTACAGCCAGATCTAGTGCTGCTCAGCATTTCGGAGCTGTCCAACAACTGACAAGGCTGATAATTGAATGTAAAGCTGCAAATTCACAGATAGTCCATTTTTGACTTCTTTCGCTGAGATAAAGCGTTTTTGGCTTCTGGCTTTCTGATCATTTGTAACTTAAGCAGATCAACTAATTTCAGCTTATTACAGCTAGATCTAGTGCTGCTCTGCACTTCGGAGCTGTCCAACAACTAACAAGGCTGAAAATTGAATGTAAAGCTGCAAATCCACAGATAGTCCATTTTTGACTTCTTTCGCTGAGTTAAAGCGTTTTTGGCTTCTGGCTTTCTGATCATTTGTAACTTAAGCAGATCAACTAATTTCAGCTTATTACAGCCAGATCTAGTGCTGCTCAGCATTTCGGAGCTGTCCAACAACTAACAAGGCTGAAAATTGAATGTAAAGCTGCAAATTCACAGATAGTCCATTTTTGACTTCTTTCGCTGAGATAAAGCGTTTTTGGCTTCTGGCTTTCTGATCATTTGTAACTTAAGCAGATCAACTAATTTCAGCTTATTACAGCCAGATCTAGTGCTGCTCAGCATTTCGGAGCTGTCCAACAACTGACAAGGCTGAAAATTGAATGTAAAGCTGCAAATTCACAGATAGTCCATTTTTGACTTCTTTCGCTGAGATAAAGCGTTTTTGGCTTCTGGCTTTCTGATCATTTGTAACTTAAGCAGATCAACTAATTTCAGCTTATTACAGCTAGATCTAGTGCTGCTCAGCATTTCGGAGCTGTCCAACAACTAACAAGGCTGAAAATTGAATGTAAAGCTGCAAATTCACAGATAGTCCATTTTTGACTTCTTTCGCTGAGATAAAGCGTTTTTGGCTTCTGGCTTTCTGATCATTTGTAACTTAAGCAGATCAACTAATTTCAGCTTATTACAGCTAGATCTAGTGCTGCTCTGCACTTCGGAGCTGTCCAACAACTAACAAGGCTGAAAATTGAATGTAAAGCTGCAAATTCACAGATAGTCCATTTTTGACTTCTTTCGCTGAGATAAATCGTTTTTGGCTTCTGGCTTTCTGATCATTTGTAACTTAAGCAGATCAACTAATTTCAGCTTATTACAGCCAGATCTAGTGCTGCTCAGCATTTCGGAGCTGTCCAACAACTAAAAAGGCTGAAAATTGAATGTAAAGCTGCAAATTCACAGATAGTCCATTTTTGACTTCATTCGCTGAGATAAATCGTTTTTGGCTTCTGGCTTTCTGATCATTTGTAACTTAAGCAGATCAACTAATTTCAGCTTATTACAGCCAGATCTAGTGCTGCTCAGCATTTCGGAGCTGTCCAACAACTAACAAGGCTGAAAATTGAATGTAAAGCTGCAAATTCACAGATAGTCCATTTTTGACTTCTTTCGCTGAGATAAAGCGTTTTTGGCTTCTGGCTTTCTGATCATTTGTAACTTAAGCAGATCAACTAATTTCAGCTTATTACAGCCAGATCTAGTGCTGCTCAGCATTTCGGAGCTGTCCAACAACTAACAAGGCTGAAATTTGAATGTAAAGCTGCAAATTCACAGATAGTCCATTTTTGACTTCTTTCGCTGAGATAAAGCGTTTTTGGCTTCTGGCTTTCTGATCATTTGTAACTTAAGCAGATCAACTAATTTCAGCTTATTACAGCTAGATCTAGTGCTGCTCTGCACTTCGGAGCTGTCTAACAACTAACAAGGCTGAAAATTGAATGTAAAGCTGCAAATCCACAGATAGTCCATTTTTGACTTCTTTCGCTGAGTTAAAGCGTTTTTGGCTTCTGGCTTTCTGATCATTTGTAACTTAAGCAGATCAACTAATTTCAGCTTATTACAGCCAGATCTAGTGCTGCTCAGCATTTCGGAGCTGTCCAACAACTAAAAAGGCTGAAAATTGAATGTAAAGCTGCAAATTCACAGATAGTCCATTTTTGACTTCATTCGCTGAGATAAATCGTTTTTGGCTTCTGGCTTTCTGATCATTTGTAACTTAAGCAGATCAACTAATTTCAGCTTATTACAGCCAGATCTAGTGCTGCTCAGCATTTCGGAGCTGTCCAACAACTAACAAGGCTGAAAATTGAATGTAAAGCTGCAAATTCACAGATAGTCCATTTTTGACTTCTTTCGCTGAGATAAAGCGTTTTTGGCTTCTGGCTTTCTGATCATTTGTAACTTAAGCAGATCAACTAATTTCAGCTTATTACAGCCAGATCTAGTGCTGCTCAGCATTTCGGAGCTGTCCAACAACTAACAAGGCTGAAATTTGAATGTAAAGCTGCAAATTCACAGATAGTCCATTTTTGACTTCTTTCGCTGAGATAAAGCGTTTTTGGCTTCTGGCTTTCTGATCATTTGTAACTTAAGCAGATCAACTAATTTCAGCTTATTACAGCTAGATCTAGTGCTGCTCTGCACTTCGGAGCTGTCCAACAACTAACAAGGCTGAAAATTGAATGTAAAGCTGCAAATTCACAGATAGTCCATTTTTGACTTCATTCGCTGAGATAAATCGTTTTTGGCTTCTGGCTTTCTGATCATTTGTAACTTAAGCAGATCAACTAATTTCAGCTTATTACAGCCAGATCTAGTGCTGCTCAGCATTTCGGAGCTGTCCAACAACTAACAAGGCTGAAAATTGAATGTAAAGCTGCAAATTCACAGATAGTCCATTTTTGACTTCTTTCGCTGAGATAAATCGTTTTTGGCTTCTGGCTTTCTGATCATTTGTAACTTAAGCAGATCAACTAATTTCAGCTTATTACAGCCAGATCTAGTGCTGCTCAGCATTTCGGAGCTGTCCAACAACTAACAAGGCTGAAATTTGAATGTAAAGCTGCAAATTCACAGATAGTCCATTTTTGACTTCTTTCGCTGAGATAAAGCGTTTTTGGCTTCTGGCTTTCTGATCATTTGTAACTTAAGCAGATCAACTAATTTCAGCTTATTACAGCCAGATCTAGTGCTGCTCAGCATTTCGGAGCTGTCCAACAACTAAAAAGGCTGAAAATTGAATGTAAAGCTGCAAATTCACAGATAGTCCATTTTTGACTTCATTCGCTGAGATAAATCGTTTTTGGCTTCTGGCTTTCTGATCATTTGTAACTTAAGCAGATCAACTAATTTCAGCTTATTACAGCCAGATCTAGTGCTGCTCAGCATTTCGGAGCTGTCCAACAACTAACAAGGCTGAAAATTGAATGTAAAGCTGCAAATTCACAGATAGTCCATTTTTGACTTCTTTCGCTGAGATAAAGCGTTTTTGGCTTCTGGCTTTCTGATCATTTGTAACTTAAGCAGATCAACTAATTTCAGCTTATTACAGCCAGATCTAGTGCTGCTCAGCATTTCGGAGCTGTCCAACAACTAACAAGGCTGAAATTTGAATGTAAAGCTGCAAATTCACAGATAGTCCATTTTTGACTTCTTTCGCTGAGATAAAGCGTTTTTGGCTTCTGGCTTTCTGATCATTTGTAACTTAAGCAGATCAACTAATTTCAGCTTATTACAGCTAGATCTAGTGCTGCTCTGCACTTCGGAGCTGTCTAACAACTAACAAGGCTGAAAATTGAATGTAAAGCTGCAAATCCACAGATAGTCCATTTTTGACTTCTTTCGCTGAGTTAAAGCGTTTTTGGCTTCTGGCTTTCTGATCATTTGTAACTTAAGCAGATCAACTAATTTCAGCTTATTACAGCCAGATCTAGTGCTGCTCAGCATTTCGGAGCTGTCCAACAACTAAAAAGGCTGAAAATTGAATGTAAAGCTGCAAATTCACAGATAGTCCATTTTTGACTTCATTCGCTGAGATAAATCGTTTTTGGCTTCTGGCTTTCTGATCATTTGTAACTTAAGCAGATCAACTAATTTCAGCTTATTACAGCCAGATCTAGTGCTGCTCAGCATTTCGGAGCTGTCCAACAACTAACAAGGCTGAAAATTGAATGTAAAGCTGCAAATTCACAGATAGTCCATTTTTGACTTCTTTCGCTGAGATAAAGCGTTTTTGGCTTCTGGCTTTCTGATCATTTGTAACTTAAGCAGATCAACTAATTTCAGCTTATTACAGCCAGATCTAGTGCTGCTCAGCATTTCGGAGCTGTCCAACAACTAACAAGGCTGAAATTTGAATGTAAAGCTGCAAATTCACAGATAGTCCATTTTTGACTTCTTTCGCTGAGATAAAGCGTTTTTGGCTTCTGGCTTTCTGATCATTTGTAACTTAAGCAGATCAACTAATTTCAGCTTATTACAGCTAGATCTAGTGCTGCTCTGCACTTCGGAGCTGTCCAACAACTAACAAGGCTGAAAATTGAATGTAAAGCTGCAAATTCACAGATAGTCCATTTTTGACTTCATTCGCTGAGATAAATCGTTTTTGGCTTCTGGCTTTCTGATCATTTGTAACTTAAGCAGATCAACTAATTTCAGCTTATTACAGCCAGATCTAGTGCTGCTCAGCATTTCGGAGCTGTCCAACAACTAACAAGGCTGAAAATTGAATGTAAAGCTGCAAATTCACAGATAGTCCATTTTTGACTTCTTTCGCTGAGATAAATCGTTTTTGGCTTCTGGCTTTCTGATCATTTGTAACTTAAGCAGATCAACTAATTTCAGCTTATTACAGCCAGATCTAGTGCTGCTCAGCATTTCGGAGCTGTCCAACAACTAACAAGGCTGAAATTTGAATGTAAAGCTGCAAATTCACAGATAGTCCATTTTTGACTTCTTTCGCTGAGATAAAGCGTTTTTGGCTTCTGGCTTTCTGATCATTTGTAACTTAAGCAGATCAACTAATTTCAGCTTATTACAGCCAGATCTAGTGCTGCTCAGCATTTCGGAGCTGTCCAACAACTAAAAAGGCTGAAAATTGAATGTAAAGCTGCAAATTCACAGATAGTCCATTTTTGACTTCATTCGCTGAGATAAATCGTTTTTGGCTTCTGGCTTTCTGATCATTTGTAACTTAAGCAGATCAACTAATTTCAGCTTATTACAGCCAGATCTAGTGCTGCTCAGCATTTCGGAGCTGTCCAACAACTAACAAGGCTGAAAATTGAATGTAAAGCTGCAAATTCACAGATAGTCCATTTTTGACTTCTTTCGCTGAGATAAAGCGTTTTTGGCTTCTGGCTTTCTGATCATTTGTAACTTAAGCAGATCAACTAATTTCAGCTTATTACAGCCAGATCTAGTGCTGCTCAGCATTTCGGAGCTGTCCAACAACTAACAAGGCTGAAATTTGAATGTAAAGCTGCAAATTCACAGATAGTCCATTTTTGACTTCTTTCGCTGAGATAAAGCGTTTTTGGCTTCTGGCTTTCTGATCATTTGTAACTTAAGCAGATCAACTAATTTCAGCTTATTACAGCTAGATCTAGTGCTGCTCTGCACTTCGGAGCTGTCTAACAACTAACAAGGCTGAAAATTGAATGTAAAGCTGCAAATCCACAGATAGTCCATTTTTGACTTCTTTCGCTGAGTTAAAGCGTTTTTGGCTTCTGGCTTTCTGATCATTTGTAACTTAAGCAGATCAACTAATTTCAGCTTATTACAGCCAGATCTAGTGCTGCTCAGCATTTCGGAGCTGTCCAACAACTAAAAAGGCTGAAAATTGAATGTAAAGCTGCAAATTCACAGATAGTCCATTTTTGACTTCATTCGCTGAGATAAATCGTTTTTGGCTTCTGGCTTTCTGATCATTTGTAACTTAAGCAGATCAACTAATTTCAGCTTATTACAGCCAGATCTAGTGCTGCTCAGCATTTCGGAGCTGTCCAACAACTAACAAGGCTGAAAATTGAATGTAAAGCTGCAAATTCACAGATAGTCCATTTTTGACTTCTTTCGCTGAGATAAAGCGTTTTTGGCTTCTGGCTTTCTGATCATTTGTAACTTAAGCAGATCAACTAATTTCAGCTTATTACAGCCAGATCTAGTGCTGCTCAGCATTTCGGAGCTGTCCAACAACTAACAAGGCTGAAATTTGAATGTAAAGCTGCAAATTCACAGATAGTCCATTTTTGACTTCTTTCGCTGAGATAAAGCGTTTTTGGCTTCTGGCTTTCTGATCATTTGTAACTTAAGCAGATCAACTAATTTCAGCTTATTACAGCTAGATCTAGTGCTGCTCTGCACTTCGGAGCTGTCCAACAACTAACAAGGCTGAAAATTGAATGTAAAGCTGCAAATTCACAGATAGTCCATTTTTGACTTCATTCGCTGAGATAAATCGTTTTTGGCTTCTGGCTTTCTGATCATTTGTAACTTAAGCAGATCAACTAATTTCAGCTTATTACAGCCAGATCTAGTGCTGCTCAGCATTTCGGAGCTGTCCAACAACTAACAAGGCTGAAAATTGAATGTAAAGCTGCAAATTCACAGATAGTCCATTTTTGACTTCTTTCGCTGAGATAAAGCGTTTTTGGCTTCTGGCTTTCTGATCATTTGTAACTTAAGCAGATCAACTAATTTCAGCTTATTACAGCCAGATCTAGTGCTGCTCAGCATTTCGGAGCTGTCCAACAACTAACAAGGCTGAAATTTGAATGTAAAGCTGCAAATTCACAGATAGTCCATTTTTGACTTCTTTCGCTGAGATAAAGCGTTTTTGGCTTCTGGCTTTCTGATCATTTGTAACTTAAGCAGATCAACTAATTTCAGCTTATTACAGCTAGATCTAGTGCTGCTCTGCACTTCGGAGCTGTCCAACAACTAACAAGGCTGAAAATTGAATGTAAAGCTGCAAATCCACAGATAGTCCATTTTTGACTTCTTTCGCTGAGTTAAAGCGTTTTTGGCTTCTGGCTTTCTGATCATTTGTAACTTAAGCAGATCAACTAATTTCAGCTTATTACAGCCAGATCTAGTGCTGCTCAGCATTTCGGAGCTGTCCAACAACTAACAAGGCTGAAAATTGAATGTAAAGCTGCAAATTCACAGATAGTCCATTTTTGACTTCTTTCGCTGAGATAAAGCGTTTTTGGCTTCTGGCTTTCTGATCATTTGTAACTTAAGCAGATCAACTAATTTCAGCTTATTACAGCCAGATCTAGTGCTGCTCAGCATTTCGGAGCTGTCCAACAACTGACAAGGCTGAAAATTGAATGTAAAGCTGCAAATTCACAGATAGTCCATTTTTGACTTCTTTCGCTGAGATAAAGCGTTTTTGGCTTCTGGCTTTCTGATCATTTGTAACTTAAGCAGATCAACTAATTTCAGCTTATTACAGCTAGATCTAGTGCTGCTCAGCATTTCGGAGCTGTCCAACAACTAACAAGGCTGAAAATTGAATGTAAAGCTGCAAATTCACAGATAGTCCATTTTTGACTTCTTTCGCTGAGATAAAGCGTTTTTGGCTTCTGGCTTTCTGATCATTTGTAACTTAAGCAGATCAACTAATTTCAGCTTATTACAGCCAGATCTAGTGCTGCTCAGCATTTCGGAGCTGTCCAACAACTGACAAGGCTGAAAATTGAATGTAAAGCTGCAAATTCACAGATAGTCCATTTTTGACTTCTTTCGCTGAGATAAAGCGTTTTTGGCTTCTGGCTTTCTGATCATTTGTAACTTAAGCAGATCAACTAATTTCAGCTTATTACAGCTAGATCTAGTGCTGCTCAGCATTTCGGAGCTGTCCAACAACTAACAAGGCTGAAAATTGAATGTAAAGCTGCAAATTCACAGATAGTCCATTTTTGACTTCTTTCGCTGAGATGAAGCGTTTTTGGCTTCTGGCTTTCTGATCATTTGTAACTTAAGCAGATCAACTAATTTCAGCTTATTACAGCTAGATCTAGTGCTGCTCTGCACTTCGGAGCTGTCCAACAACTAACAAGGCTGAAAATTGAATGTAAAGCTGCAAATCCACAGATAGTCCATTTTTGACTTCTTTCGCTGAGTTAAAGCGTTTTTGGCTTCTGGCTTTCTGATCATTTGTAACTTAAGCAGATCAACTAATTTCAGCTTATTACAGCCAGATCTAGTGCTGCTCAGCATTTCGGAGCTGTCCAACAACTAACAAGGCTGAAAATTGAATGTAAAGCTGCAAATTCACAGATAGTCCATTTTTGACTTCTTTCACTGAGATAAATCGTTTTTGGCTTCTGGCTTTCTGATCATTTGTAACTTAAGCAGATCAACTAATTTCAGCTTATTACAGCCAGATCTAGTGCTGCTCAGCATTTCGGAGCTGTCCAACAACTAAAAAGGCTGAAAATTGAATGTAAAGCTGCAAATTCACAGATAGTCCATTTTTGACTTCTTTCGCTGAGATAAAGCGTTTTTGGCTTCTGGCTTTCTGATCATTTGTAACTTAAGCAGATCAACTAATTTCAGCTTATTACAGCTAGATCTAGTGCTGCTCTGCACTTCGGAGCTGTCCAACAACTAACAAGGCTGAAAATTGAATGTAAAGCTGCAAATCCACAGATAGTCCATTTTTGACTTCTTTCGCTGAGTTAAAGCGTTTTTGGCTTCTGGCTTTCTGATCATTTGTAACTTAAGCAGATCAACTAATTTCAGCTTATTACAGCCAGATCTAGTGCTGCTCAGCATTTCGGAGCTGTCCAACAACTAACAAGGCTGAAAATTGAATGTAAAGCTGCAAATTCACAGATAGTCCATTTTTGACTTCTTTCGCTGAGATAAAGCGTTTTTGGCTTCTGGCTTTCTGATCATTTGTAACTTAAGCAGATCAACTAATTTCAGCTTATTACAGCCAGATCTAGTGCTGCTCAGCATTTCGGACCTGTCCAACAACTGACAAGGCTGATAATTGAATGTAAAGCTGCAAATTCACAGATAGTCCATTTTT
The DNA here is from genome assembly GCF_051168715.1 of Poecilia mexicana. Lineage (NCBI taxonomy): Eukaryota > Metazoa > Chordata > Actinopteri > Cyprinodontiformes > Poeciliidae > Poecilia > Poecilia mexicana. Next base: position 15,613 of record NW_028263432.1, read on the forward strand.
GACTTCTTTCGCTGAGATAAAGCGTTTTTGGCTTCTGGCTTTCTGATCATTTGTAACTTAAGCAGATCAACTAATTTCAGCTTATTACAGCTAGATCTAGTGCTGCTCTGCACTTCGGAGCTGTCCAACAACTAACAAGGCTGAAAATTGAATGTAAAGCTGCAAATCCACAGATAGTCCATTTTTGACTTCTTTCGCTGAGATAAAGCGTTTTTGGCTTCTGGCTTTCTGATCATTTGTAACTTAAGCAGATCAACTAATTTCAGCTTATTACTGCCAGATCTAGTGCTGCTCAGCATTTCGGAGCTGTCCAACAACTGACAAGGCTGAAAATTGAATGTAAAGCTGCAAATTCACAGATAGTCCATTTTTGACTTCTTTCGCTGAGATAAAGCGTTTTTGGCTTCTGGCTTTCTGATCATTTGTAACTTAAGCAGATCAACTAATTTCAGCTTATTACAGCTAGATCTAGTGCTGCTCAGCATTTCGGAGCTGTCCAACAACTAACAAGGCTGAAAATTGAATGTAAAGCTGCAAATTCACAGATAGTCCATTTTTGACTTCTTTCGCTGAGATAAAGCGTTTTTGGCTTCTGGCTTTCTGATCATTTGTAACTTAAGCAGATCAACTAATTTCAGGTTATTACAGCCAGATCTAGTGCTGCTCAGCATTTCGGAGCTGTCCAACAACTAACAAGGCTGAAAATTGAATGTAAAGCTGCAAATTCACAGATAGTCCATTTTTGACTTCTTTCGCTGAGATAAAGCGTTTTTGGCTTCTGGCTTTCTGATCATTTGTAACTTAAGCAGATCAACTAATTTCAGCTTATTACAGCTAGATCTAGTGCTGCTCAGCATTTCGGAGCTGTCCAACAACTAACAAGGCTGAAAATTGAATGTAAAGCTGCAAATTCACAGATAGTCCATTTTTGACTTCTTTCGCTGAGATAAAGCGTTTTTGGCTTCTGGCTTTCTGATCATTTGTAACTTAAGCAGATCAACTAATTTCAGCTTATTACAGCCAGATCTAGTGCTGCTCAGCATTTCGGAGCTGTCCAACAACTAACAAGGCTGAAAATTGAATGTAAAGCTGCAAATTCACAGATAGTCCATTTTTGACTTCTTTCGCTGAGATAAAGCGTTTTTGGCTTCTGGCTTTCTGATCATTTGTAACTTAAGCAGATCAACTAATTTCAGCTTATTACAGCCAGATCTAGTGCTGCTCAGCATTTCGGAGCTGTCCAACAACTAACAAGGCTGAAATTTGAATGTAAAGCTGCAAATTCACAGATAGTCCATTTTTGACTTCTTTCGCTGAGATAAAGCGTTTTTGGCTTCTGGCTTTCTGATCATTTGTAACTTAAGCAGATCAACTAATTTCAGCTTATTACAGCTAGATCTAGTGCTGCTCAGCATTTCGGAGCTGTCCAACAACTAACAAGGCTGAAAATTGAATGTAAAGCTGCAAATTCACAGATAGTCCATTTTTGACTTCTTTCGCTGAGATAAAGCGTTTTTGGCTTCTGGCTTTCTGATCATTTGTAACTTAAGCAGATCAACTAATTTCAGGTTATTACAGCCAGATCTAGTGCTGCTCAGCATTTCGGAGCTGTCCAACAACTAACAAGGCTGAAATTTGAATGTAAAGCTGCAAATTCACAGATAGTCCATTTTTGACTTCTTTCGCTGAGATAAAGCGTTTTTGGCTTCTGGCTTTCTGATCATTTGTAACTTAAGCAGATCAACTAATTTCAGCTTATTACAGCCAGATCTAGTGCTGCTCAGCATTTCGGAGCTGTCCAACAACTAACAAGGCTGAAAATTGAATGTAAAGCTGCAAATTCACAGATAGTCCATTTTTGACTTCTTTCGCTGAGATAAAGCGTTTTTGGCTTCTGGCTTTCTGATCATTTGTAACTTAAGCAGATCAACTAATTTCAGCTTATTACAGCTAGATCTAGTGCTGCTCTGCACTTCGGAGCTGTCCAACAACTAACAAGGCTGAAAATTGAATGTAAAGCTGCAAATCCACAGATAGTCCATTTTTGACTTCTTTCGCTGAGTTAAAGCGTTTTTGGCTTCTGGCTTTCTGATCATTTGTAACTTAAGCAGATCAACTAATTTCAGCTTATTACAGCCAGATCTAGTGCTGCTCAGCATTTCGGAGCTGTCCAGCAACTAACAAGGCTGAAAATTGAATGTAAAGCTGCAAATTCACAGATAGTCCATTTTTGACTTCTTTCGCTGAGATAAATCGTTTTTGGCTTCTGGCTTTCTGATCATTTGTAACTTAAGCAGATCAACTAATTTCAGCTTATTACAGCCAGATCTAGTGCTGCTCAGCATTTCGGAGCTGTCCAACAACTAAAAAGGCTGAAAATTGAATGTAAAGCTGCAAATTCACAGATAGTCCATTTTTGACTTATTTCGCTGAGATAAAGCGTTTTTGGCTTCTGGCTTTCTGATCATTTGTAACTTAAGCAGATCAACTAATTTCAGCTTATTACAGCTAGATCTAGTGCTGCTCTGCACTTCGGAGCTGTCCAACAACTAACAAGGCTGAAAATTGAATGTAAAGCTGCAAATCCACAGATAGTCCATTTTTGACTTCTTTCGCTGAGTTAAAGCGTTTTTGGCTTCTGGCTTTCTGATCATTTGTAACTTAAGCAGATCAACAAATTTCAGCTTATTACAGCCAGATCTAGTGCTGCTCAGCATTTCGGAGCTGTCCAACAACTAACAAGGCTGAAAATTGAATGTAAAGCTGCAAATTCACAGATAGTCCATTTTTGACTTCTTTCGCTGAGATAAATCGTTTTTGGCTTCTGGCTTTCTGATCATTTGTAACTTAAGCAGATCAACTAATTTCAGCTTATTACAGCTAGATCTAGTGCTGCTCTGCACTTCGGAGCTGTCCAACAACTAACAAGGCTGAAAATTGAATGTAAAGCTGCAAATCCACAGATAGTCCATTTTTGACTTCTTTCGCTGAGTTAAAGCGTTTTTGGCTTCTGGCTTTCTGATCATTTGTAACTTAAGCAGATCAACAAATTTCAGCTTATTACAGCCAGATCTAGTGCTGCTCAGCATTTCGGAGCTGTCCAACAACTAACAAGGCTGAAAATTGAATGTAAAGCTGCAAATTCACAGATAGTCCATTTTTGACTTCTTTCGCTGAGATAAAGCGTTTTTGGCTTCTGGCTTTCTGATCATTTGTAACTTAAGCAGATCAACTAATTTCAGCTTATTACAGCCAGATCTAGTGCTGCTCAGCATTTCGGAGCTGTCCAACAACTGACAAGGCTGATAATTGAATGTAAAGCTGCAAATTCACAGATAGTCCATTTTTGACTTCTTTCGCTGAGATAAAGCGTTTTTGGCTTCTGGCTTTCTGATCATTTGTAACTTAAGCAGATCAACAAATTTCAGCTTATTACAGCCAGATCTAGTGCTGCTCAGCATTTCGGAGCTGTCCAACAACTAACAAGGCTGAAAATTGAATGTAAAGCTGCAAATTCACAGATAGTCCATTTTTGACTTCTTTCGCTGAGATAAAGCGTTTTTGGCTTCTGGCTTTCTGATCATTTGTAACTTAAGCAGATCAACTAATTTCAGCTTATTACAGCTAGATCTAGTGCTGCTCTGCACTTCGGAGCTGTCCAACAACTAACAAGGCTGAAAATTGAATGTAAAGCTGCAAATCCACAGATAGTCCATTTTTGACTTCTTTCGCTGAGTTAAAGCGTTTTTGGCTTCTGGCTTTCTGATCATTTGTAACTTAAGCAGATCAACTAATTTCAGCTTATTACAGCCAGATCTAGTGCTGCTCAGCATTTCGGAGCTGTCCAACAACTAACAAGGCTGAAAATTGAATGTAAAGCTGCAAATTCACAGATAGTCCATTTTTGACTTCTTTCGCTGAGATAAATCGTTTTTGGCTTCTGGCTTTCTGATCATTTGTAACTTAAGCAGATCAACTAATTTCAGCTTATTACAGCTAGATCTAGTGCTGCTCTGCACTTCGGAGCTGTCCAACAACTAACAAGGCTGAAAATTGAATGTAAAGCTGCAAATCCACAGATAGTCCATTTTTGACTTCTTTCGCTGAGTTAAAGCGTTTTTGGCTTCTGGCTTTCTGATCATTTGTAACTTAAGCAGATCAACTAATTTCAGCTTATTACAGCCAGATCTAGTGCTGCTCAGCATTTCGGAGCTGTCCAACAACTAACAAGGCTGAAAATTGAATGTAAAGCTGCAAATTCACAGATAGTCCATTTTTGACTTCTTTCGCTGAGATAAAGCGTTTTTGGCTTCTGGCTTTCTGATCATTTGTAACTTAAGCAGATCAACTAATTTCAGCTTATTACAGCCAGATCTAGTGCTGCTCAGCATTTCGGACCTGTCCAACAACTGACAAGGCTGATAATTGAATGTAAAGCTGCAAATTCACAGATAGTCCATTTTTGACTTCTTTCGCTGAGATAAAGCGTTTTTGGCTTCTGGCTTTCTGATCATTTGTAACTTAAGCAGATCAACTAATTTCAGCTTATTACAGCTAGATCTAGTGCTGCTCTGCACTTCGGAGCTGTCCAACAACTAACAAGGCTGAAAATTGAATGTAAAGCTGCAAATCCACAGATAGTCCATTTTTGACTTCTTTCGCTGAGATAAAGCGTTTTTGGCTTCTGGCTTTCTGATCATTTGTAACTTAAGCAGATCAACTAATTTCAGCTTATTACTGCCAGATCTAGTGCTGCTCAGCATTTCGGAGCTGTCCAACAACTGACAAGGCTGAAAATTGAATGTAAAGCTGCAAATTCACAGATAGTCCATTTTTGACTTCTTTCGCTGAGTTAAAGCGTTTTTGGCTTCTGGCTTTCTGATCATTTGTAACTTAAGCAGATCAACAAATTTCAGCTTATTACAGCCAGATCTAGTGCTGCTCAGCATTTCGGAGCTGTCCAACAACTAACAAGGCTGAAAATTGAATGTAAAGCTGCAAATTCACAGATAGTCCATTTTTGACTTCTTTCGCTGAGATAAAGCGTTTTTGGCTTCTGGCTTTCTGATCATTTGTAACTTAAGCAGATCAACTAATTTCAGCTTATTACAGCCAGATCTAGTGCTGCTCAGCATTTCGGAGCTGTCCAACAACTAACAAGGCTGAAAATTGAATGTAAAGCTGCAAATTCACAGATAGTCCATTTTTGACTTCTTTCGCTGAGATAAAGCGTTTTTGGCTTCTGGCTTTCTGATCATTTGTAACTTAAGCAGATCAACTAATTTCAGCTTATTACAGCTAGATCTAGTGCTGCTCTGCACTTCGGAGCTGTCCAACAACTAACAAGGCTGAAAATTGAATGTAAAGCTGCAAATCCACAGATAGTCCATTTTTGACTTCTTTCGCTGAGTTAAAGCGTTTTTGGCTTCTGGCTTTCTGATCATTTGTAACTTAAGCAGATCAACTAATTTCAGCTTATTACAGCCAGATCTAGTGCTGCTCAGCATTTCGGAGCTGTCCAACAACTAACAAGGCTGAAAATTGAATGTAAAGCTGCAAATTCACAGATAGTCCATTTTTGACTTCTTTCGCTGAGATAAAGCGTTTTTGGCTTCTGGCTTTCTGATCATTTGTAACTTAAGCAGATCAACTAATTTCAGCTTATTACAGCCAGATCTAGTGCTGCTCAGCATTTCGGACCTGTCCAACAACTGACAAGGCTGATAATTGAATGTAAAGCTGCAAATTCACAGATAGTCCATTTTTGACTTCTTTCGCTGAGATAAAGCGTTTTTGGCTTCTGGCTTTCTGATCATTTGTAACTTAAGCAGATCAACTAATTTCAGCTTATTACAGCTAGATCTAGTGCTGCTCTGCACTTCGGAGCTGTCCAACAACTAACAAGGCTGAAAATTGAATGTAAAGCTGCAAATCCACAGATAGTCCATTTTTGACTTCTTTCGCTGAGATAAAGCGTTTTTGGCTTCTGGCTTTCTGATCATTTGTAACTTAAGCAGATCAACTAATTTCAGCTTATTACTGCCAGATCTAGTGCTGCTCAGCATTTCGGAGCTGTCCAACAACTGACAAGGCTGAAAATTGAATGTAAAGCTGCAAATTCACAGATAGTCCATTTTTGACTTCTTTCGCTGAGTTAAAGCGTTTTTGGCTTCTGGCTTTCTGATCATTTGTAACTTAAGCAGATCAACAAATTTCAGCTTATTACAGCCAGATCTAGTGCTGCTCAGCATTTCGGAGCTGTCCAACAACTAACAAGGCTGAAAATTGAATGTAAAGCTGCAAATTCACAGATAGTCCATTTTTGACTTCTTTCGCTGAGATAAAGCGTTTTTGGCTTCTGGCTTTCTGATCATTTGTAACTTAAGCAGATCAACTAATTTCAGCTTATTACAGCCAGATCTAGTGCTGCTCAGCATTTCGGAGCTGTCCAACAACTAACAAGGCTGAAAATTGAATGTAAAGCTGCAAATTCACAGATAGTCCATTTTTGACTTCTTTCGCTGAGATAAAGCGTTTTTGGCTTCTGGCTTTCTGATCATTTGTAACTTAAGCAGATCAACTAATTTCAGCTTATTACAGCTAGATCTAGTGCTGCTCTGCACTTCGGAGCTGTCCAACAACTAACAAGGCTGAAAATTGAATGTAAAGCTGCAAATCCACAGATAGTCCATTTTTGACTTCTTTCGCTGAGTTAAAGCGTTTTTGGCTTCTGGCTTTCTGATCATTTGTAACTTAAGCAGATCAACTAATTTCAGCTTATTACAGCCAGATCTAGTGCTGCTCAGCATTTCGGAGCTGTCCAGCAACTAACAAGGCTGAAAATTGAATGTAAAGCTGCAAATTCACAGATAGTCCATTTTTGACTTCTTTCGCTGAGATAAATCGTTTTTGGCTTCTGGCTTTCTGATCATTTGTAACTTAAGCAGATCAACTAATTTCAGCTTATTACAGCCAGATCTAGTGCTGCTCAGCATTTCGGAGCTGTCCAACAACTAAAAAGGCTGAAAATTGAATGTAAAGCTGCAAATTCACAGATAGTCCATTTTTGACTTATTTCGCTGAGATAAAGCGTTTTTGGCTTCTGGCTTTCTGATCATTTGTAACTTAAGCAGATCAACTAATTTCAGCTTATTACAGCTAGATCTAGTGCTGCTCTGCACTTCGGAGCTGTCCAACAACTAACAAGGCTGAAAATTGAATGTAAAGCTGCAAATCCACAGATAGTCCATTTTTGACTTCTTTCGCTGAGTTAAAGCGTTTTTGGCTTCTGGCTTTCTGATCATTTGTAACTTAAGCAGATCAACAAATTTCAGCTTATTACAGCCAGATCTAGTGCTGCTCAGCATTTCGGAGCTGTCCAACAACTAACAAGGCTGAAAATTGAATGTAAAGCTGCAAATTCACAGATAGTCCATTTTTGACTTCTTTCGCTGAGATAAATCGTTTTTGGCTTCTGGCTTTCTGATCATTTGTAACTTAAGCAGATCAACTAATTTCAGCTTATTACAGCTAGATCTAGTGCTGCTCTGCACTTCGGAGCTGTCCAACAACTAACAAGGCTGAAAATTGAATGTAAAGCTGCAAATCCACAGATAGTCCATTTTTGACTTCTTTCGCTGAGTTAAAGCGTTTTTGGCTTCTGGCTTTCTGATCATTTGTAACTTAAGCAGATCAACAAATTTCAGCTTATTACAGCCAGATCTAGTGCTGCTCAGCATTTCGGAGCTGTCCAACAACTAACAAGGCTGAAAATTGAATGTAAAGCTGCAAATTCACAGATAGTCCATTTTTGACTTCTTTCGCTGAGATAAAGCGTTTTTGGCTTCTGGCTTTCTGATCATTTGTAACTTAAGCAGATCAACTAATTTCAGCTTATTACAGCCAGATCTAGTGCTGCTCAGCATTTCGGAGCTGTCCAACAACTGACAAGGCTGATAATTGAATGTAAAGCTGCAAATTCACAGATAGTCCATTTTTGACTTCTTTCGCTGAGATAAAGCGTTTTTGGCTTCTGGCTTTCTGATCATTTGTAACTTAAGCAGATCAACAAATTTCAGCTTATTACAGCCAGATCTAGTGCTGCTCAGCATTTCGGAGCTGTCCAACAACTAACAAGGCTGAAAATTGAATGTAAAGCTGCAAATTCACAGATAGTCCATTTTTGACTTCTTTCGCTGAGATAAAGCGTTTTTGGCTTCTGGCTTTCTGATCATTTGTAACTTAAGCAGATCAACTAATTTCAGCTTATTACAGCTAGATCTAGTGCTGCTCTGCACTTCGGAGCTGTCCAACAACTAACAAGGCTGAAAATTGAATGTAAAGCTGCAAATCCACAGATAGTCCATTTTTGACTTCTTTCGCTGAGTTAAAGCGTTTTTGGCTTCTGGCTTTCTGATCATTTGTAACTTAAGCAGATCAACTAATTTCAGCTTATTACAGCCAGATCTAGTGCTGCTCAGCATTTCGGAGCTGTCCAACAACTAACAAGGCTGAAAATTGAATGTAAAGCTGCAAATTCACAGATAGTCCATTTTTGACTTCTTTCGCTGAGATAAATCGTTTTTGGCTTCTGGCTTTCTGATCATTTGTAACTTAAGCAGATCAACTAATTTCAGCTTATTACAGCTAGATCTAGTGCTGCTCTGCACTTCTGAGCTGTCCAACAACTAACAAGGCTGAAAATTGAATGTAAAGCTGCAAATCCACAGATAGTCCATTTTTGACTTCTTTCGCTGAGTTAAAGCGTTTTTGGCTTCTGGCTTTCTGATCATTTGTAACTTAAGCAGATCAACAAATTTCAGCTTATTACAGCCAGATCTAGTGCTGCTCAGCATTTCGGAGCTGTCCAACAACTAACAAGGCTGAAAATTGAATGTAAAGCTGCAAATTCACAGATAGTCCATTTTTGACTTCTTTCGCTGAGATAAATCGTTTTTGGCTTCTGGCTTTCTGATCATTTGTAACTTAAGCAGATCAAGTAATTTCAGCTTATTACAGCTAGATCTAGTGCTGCTCTGCACTTCTGAGCTGTCCAACAACTAACAAGGCTGAAAATTGAATGTAAAGCTGCAAATCCACAGATAGTCCATTTTTGACTTCTTTCGCTGAGTTAAAGCGTTTTTGGCTTCTGGCTTTCTGATCATTTGTAACTTAAGCAGATCAACAAATTTCAGCTTATTACAGCCAGATCTAGTGCTGCTCAGCATTTCGGAGCTGTCCAACAACTAACAAGGCTGAAAATTGAATGTAAAGCTGCAAATTCACAGATAGTCCATTTTTGACTTCTTTCGCTGAGATAAAGCGTTTTTGGCTTCTGGCTTTCTGATCATTTGTAACTTAAGCAGATCAACTAATTTCAGCTTATTACCGCCAGATCTAGTGCTGCTCAGCATTTCGGAGCTGTCCAACAACTGACAAGGCTGATAATTGAATGTAAAGCTGCAAATTCACAGATAGTCCATTTTTGACTTCTTTCGCTGAGATAAAGCGTTTTTGGCTTCTGGCTTTCTGATCATTTGTAACTTAAGCAGATCAACTAATTTCAGCTTATTACAGCCAGATCTAGTGCTGCTCAGCATTTCGGAGCTGTCCAACAACTAACAAGGCTGAAAATTGAATGTAAAGCTGCAAATTCACAGATAGTCCATTTTTGACTTCTTTCGCTGAGATAAAGCGTTTTTGGCTTCTGGCTTTCTGATCATTTGTAACTTAAGCAGATCAACTAATTTCAGCTTATTACAGCCAGATCTAGTGCTGCTCAGCATTTCGGAGCTGTCCAACAACTAACAAGGCTGAAATTTGAATGTAAAGCTGCAAATTCACAGATAGTCCATTTTTGACTTCTTTCGCTGAGATAAAGCGTTTTAGGCTTCTGGCTTTCTGATCATTTGTAACTTAAGCAGATCAACTAATTTCAGCTTATTACAGCTAGATCTAGTGCTGCTCAGCATTTCGGAGCTGTCCAACAACTAACAAGGCTGAAAATTGAATGTAAAGCTGCAAATTCACAGATAGTCCATTTTTGACTTCTTTCGCTGAGATAAAGCGTTTTTGGCTTCTGGCTTTCTGATCATTTGTAACTTAAGCAGATCAACTAATTTCAGGTTATTACAGCCAGATCTAGTGCTGCTCAGCATTTCGGAGCTGTCCAACAACTAACAAGGCTGAAATTTGAATGTAAAGCTGCAAATTCACAGATAGTCCATTTTTGACTTCTTTCGCTGAGATAAAGCGTTTTTGGCTTCTGGCTTTCTGATCATTTGTAACTTAAGCAGATCAACTAATTTCAGCTTATTACAGCCAGATCTAGTGCTGCTCAGCATTTCGGAGCTGTCCAACAACTAACAAGGCTGAAAATTAAATGTAAAGCTGCAAATTCACAGATAGTCCATTTTTGACTTCTTTCGCTGAGATAAAGCGTTTTTGGCTTCTGGCTTTCTGATCATTTGTAACTTAAGCAGATCAACTAATTTCAGCTTATTACAGCTAGATCTAGTGCTGCTCAGCATTTCGGAGCTGTCCAACAACTGACAAGGCTGAAAATTGAATGTAAAGCTGCAAATTCACAGATAGTCCATTTTTGACTTCTTTCGCTGAGATAAAGCGTTTTTGGCTTCTGGCTTTCTGATCATTTGTAACTTAAGCAGATCAACTAATTTCAGCTTATTACAGCTAGATCTAGTGCTGCTCTGCACTTCGGAGCTGTCCAAACACTAACAAGGCTGAAAATTGAATGTAAAGCTGCAAATCCACAGATAGTCCATTTTTGACTTCTTTCGCTGAGTTAAAGCGTTTTTGGCTTCTGGCTTTCTGATCATTTGTAACTTAAGCAGATCAACTAATTTCAGCTTATTACAGCCAGATCTAGTGCTGCTCAGCATTTCGGAGCTGTCCAACAACTAACAAGGCTGAAAATTGAATGTAAAGCTGCAAATTCACAGATAGTCCATTTTTGACTTCTTTCGCTGAGATAAATCGTTTTTGGCTTCTGGCTTTCTGATCATTTGTAACTTAAGCAGATCAACTAATTTCAGCTTATTACAGCCAGATCTAGTGCTGCTCAGCATTTCGGAGCTGTCCAACAACTAAAAAGGTTGAAAATTGAATGTAAAGCTGCAAATTCACAGATAGTCCATTTTTGACTTATTTCGCTGAGATAAAGCGTTTTTGGCTTCTGGCTTTCTGATCATTTGTAACTTAAGCAGATCAACTAATTTCAGCTTATTACAGCTAGATCTAGTGCTGCTCTGCACTTCGGAGCTGTCCAACAACTAACAAGGCTGAAAATTGAATGTAAAGCTGCAAATCCACAGATAGTCCATTTTTGACTTCTTTCGCTGAGTTAAAGCGTTTTTGGCTTCTGGCTTTCTGATCATTTGTAACTTAAGCAGATCAACTAATTTCAGCTTATTACAGCCAGATCTAGTGCTGCTCAGCATTTCGGAGCTGTCCAACAACTAACAAGGCTGAAAATTGAATGTAAAGCTGCAAATTCACAGATAGTCCATTTTTGACTTCTTTCGCTGAGATAAAGCGTTTTTGGCTTCTGGCTTTCTGATCATTTGTAACTTAAGCAGATCAACTAATTTCAGCTTATTACAGCCAGATCTAGTGCTGCTCAGCATTTCGGAGCTGTCCAACAACTAACAAGGCTGAAAATTGAATGTAAAGCTGCAAATTCACAGATAGTCCATTTTTGACTTCTTTCGCTGAGATAAAGCGTTTTTGGCTTCTGGCTTTCTGATCATTTGTAACTTAAGCAGATCAACTAATTTCAGCTTATTACAGCCAGATCTAGTGCTGCTCAGCATTTCGGAGCTGTCCAACAACTAACAAGGCTGAAATTTGAATGTAAAGCTGCAAATTCACAGATAGTCCATTTTTGACTTCTTTCGCTGAGATAAAGCGTTTTTGGCTTCTGGCTTTCTGATCATTTGTAACTTAAGCAGATCAACTAATTTCAGCTTATTACAGCTAGATCTAGTGCTGCTCTGCACTTCGGAGCTGTCTAACAACTAACAAGGCTGAAAATTGAATGTAAAGCTGCAAATCCACAGATAGTCCATTTTTGACTTCTTTCGCTGAGTTAAAGCGTTTTTGGCTTCTGGCTTTCTGATCATTTGTAACTTAAGCAGATCAACTAATTTCAGCTTATTACAGCCAGATCTAGTGCTGCTCAGCATTTCGGAGCTGTCCAACAACTAAAAAGGCTGAAAATTGAATGTAAAGCTGCAAATTCACAGATAGTCCATTTTTGACTTCATTCGCTGAGATAAATCGTTTTTGGCTTCTGGCTTTCTGATCATTTGTAACTTAAGCAGATCAACTAATTTCAGCTTATTACAGCCAGATCTAGTGCTGCTCAGCATTTCGGAGCTGTCCAACAACTAACAAGGCTGAAAATTGAATGTAAAGCTGCAAATTCACAGATAGTCCATTTTTGACTTCTTTCGCTGAGATAAAGCGTTTTTGGCTTCTGGCTTTCTGATCATTTGTAACTTAAGCAGATCAACTAATTTCAGCTTATTACAGCCAGATCTAGTGCTGCTCAGCATTTCGGAGCTGTCCAACAACTAACAAGGCTGAAATTTGAATGTAAAGCTGCAAATTCACAGATAGTCCATTTTTGACTTCTTTCGCTGAGATAAAGCGTTTTTGGCTTCTGGCTTTCTGATCATTTGTAACTTAAGCAGATCAACTAATTTCAGCTTATTACAGCTAGATCTAGTGCTGCTCTGCACTTCGGAGCTGTCCAACAACTAACAAGGCTGAAAATTGAATGTAAAGCTGCAAATTCACAGATAGTCCATTTTTGACTTCATTCGCTGAGATAAATCGTTTTTGGCTTCTGGCTTTCTGATCATTTGTAACTTAAGCAGATCAACTAATTTCAGCTTATTACAGCCAGATCTAGTGCTGCTCAGCATTTCGGAGCTGTCCAACAACTAACAAGGCTGAAAATTGAATGTAAAGCTGCAAATTCACAGATAGTCCATTTTTGACTTCTTTCGCTGAGATAAAGCGTTTTTGGCTTCTGGCTTTCTGATCATTTGTAACTTAAGCAGATCAACTAATTTCAGCTTATTACAGCCAGATCTAGTGCTGCTCAGCATTTCGGAGCTGTCCAACAACTAACAAGGCTGAAATTTGAATGTAAAGCTGCAAATTCACAGATAGTCCATTTTTGACTTCTTTCGCTGAGATAAAGCGTTTTTGGCTTCTGGCTTTCTGATCATTTGTAACTTAAGCAGATCAACTAATTTCAGCTTATTACAGCTAGATCTAGTGCTGCTCTGCACTTCGGAGCTGTCCAACAACTAACAAGGCTGAAAATTGAATGTAAAGCTGCAAATCCACAGATAGTCCATTTTTGACTTCTTTCGCTGAGTTAAAGCGTTTTTGGCTTCTGGCTTTCTGATCATTTGTAACTTAAGCAGATCAACTAATTTCAGCTTATTACAGCCAGATCTAGTGCTGCTCAGCATTTCGGAGCTGTCCAACAACTAACAAGGCTGAAATTTGAATGTAAAGCTGCAAATTCACAGATAGTCCATTTTTGACTTCTTTCGCTGAGATAAAGCGTTTTTGGCTTCTGGCTTTCTGATCATTTGTAACTTAAGCAGATCAACTAATTTCAGCTTATTACAGCTAGATCTAGTGCTGCTCTGCACTTCGGAGCTGTCCAACAACTAACAAGGCTGAAAATTGAATGTAAAGCTGCAAATTCACAGATAGTCCATTTTTGACTTCATTCGCTGAGATAAATCGTTTTTGGCTTCTGGCTTTCTGATCATTTGTAACTTAAGCAGATCAACTAATTTCAGCTTATTACAGCCAGATCTAGTGCTGCTCAGCATTTCGGAGCTGTCCAACAACTAACAAGGCTGAAAATTGAATGTAAAGCTGCAAATTCACAGATAGTCCATTTTTGACTTCTTTCGCTGAGATAAAGCGTTTTTGGCTTCTGGCTTTCTGATCATTTGTAACTTAAGCAGATCAACTAATTTCAGCTTATTACAGCCAGATCTAGTGCTGCTCAGCATTTCGGAGCTGTCCAACAACTAACAAGGCTGAAATTTGAATGTAAAGCTGCAAATTCACAGATAGTCCATTTTTGACTTCTTTCGCTGAGATAAAGCGTTTTTGGCTTCTGGCTTTCTGATCATTTGTAACTTAAGCAGATCAACTAATTTCAGCTTATTACAGCTAGATCTAGTGCTGCTCTGCACTTCGGAGCTGTCCAACAACTAACAAGGCTGAAAATTGAATGTAAAGCTGCAAATCCACAGATAGTCCATTTTTGACTTCTTTCGCTGAGTTAAAGCGTTTTTGGCTTCTGGCTTTCTGATCATTTGTAACTTAAGCAGATCAACTAATTTCAGCTTATTACAGCCAGATCTAGTGCTGCTCAGCATTTCGGAGCTGTCCAACAACTAACAAGGCTGAAAATTGAATGTAAAGCTGCAAATTCACAGATAGTCCATTTTTGACTTCTTTCGCTGAGATAAAGCGTTTTTGGCTTCTGGCTTTCTGATCATTTGTAACTTAAGCAGATCAACTAATTTCAGCTTATTACAGCCAGATCTAGTGCTGCTCAGCATTTCGGAGCTGTCCAACAACTGACAAGGCTGAAAATTGAATGTAAAGCTGCAAATTCACAGATAGTCCATTTTTGACTTCTTTCGCTGAGATAAAGCGTTTTTGGCTTCTGGCTTTCTGATCATTTGTAACTTAAGCAGATCAACTAATTTCAGCTTATTACAGCTAGATCTAGTGCTGCTCAGCATTTCGGAGCTGTCCAACAACTAACAAGGCTGAAAATTGAATGTAAAGCTGCAAATTCACAGATAGTCCATTTTTGACTTCTTTCGCTGAGATAAAGCGTTTTTGGCTTCTGGCTTTCTGATCATTTGTAACTTAAGCAGATCAACTAATTTCAGCTTATTACAGCTAGATCTAGTGCTGCTCTGCACTTCGGAGCTGTCCAACAACTAACAAGGCTGAAAATTGAATGTAAAGCTGCAAATCCACAGATAGTCCATTTTTGACTTCTTTCGCTGAGTTAAAGCGTTTTTGGCTTCTGGCTTTCTGATCATTTGTAACTTAAGCAGATCAACTAATTTCAGCTTATTACAGCCAGATCTAGTGCTGCTCAGCATTTCGGAGCTGTCCAACAACTAACAAGGCTGAAAATTGAATGTAAAGCTGCAAATTCACAGATAGTCCATTTTTGACTTCTTTCGCTGAGATAAATCGTTTTTGGCTTCTGGCTTTCTGATCATTTGTAACTTAAGCAGATCAACTAATTTCAGCTTATTACAGCCAGATCTAGTGCTGCTCAGCATTTCGGAGCTGTCCAACAACTAAAAAGGCTGAAAATTGAATGTAAAGCTGCAAATTCACAGATAGTCCATTTTTGACGTCTTTCGCTGAGATAAAGCGTTTTTGGCTTCTGGCTTTCTGATCATTTGTAACTTAAGCAGATCAACTAATTTCAGCTTATTACAGCTAGATCTAGTGCTGCTCTGCACTTCGGAGCTGTCCAACAACTAACAAGGCTGAAAATTGAATGTAAAGCTGCAAATCCACAGATAGTCCATTTTTGACTTCTTTCGCTGAGATAAAGCGTTTTTGGCTTCTGGCTTTCTGATCATTTGTAACTTAAGCAGATCAACTAATTTCAGCTTATTACTGCCAGATCTAGTGCTGCTCAGCATTTCGGAGCTGTCCAACAACTGACAAGGCTGAAATTTGAATGTAAAGCTGCAAATTCACAGATAGTCCATTTTTGACTTCTTTCGCTGAGATAAAGCGTTTTTGGCTTCTGGCTTTCTGATCATTTGTAACTTAAGCAGATCAACTAATTTCAGCTTATTACAGCTAGATCTAGTGCTGCTCAGCATTTCGGAGCTGTCCAACAACTAACAAGGCTGAAAATTGAATGTAAAGCTGCAAATTCACAGATAGTCCATTTTTGACTTCTTTCGCTGAGATAAAGCGTTTTTGGCTTCTGGCTTTCTGATCATTTGTAACTTAAGCAGATCAACTAATTTCAGGTTATTACAGCCAGATCTAGTGCTGCTCAGCATTTCGGAGCTGTCCAACAACTAACAAGGCTGAAAATTGAATGTAAAGCTGCAAATTCACAGATAGTCCATTTTTGACTTCTTTCGCTGAGATAAAGCGTTTTTGGCTTCTGGCTTTCTGATCATTTGTAACTTAAGCAGATCAACTAATTTCAGCTTAT
>NW_028263433.1:0-2500 GCF_051168715.1 Poecilia mexicana
CCCGCCCCCCAGGGCCTGGATCCCGGCCCTGGGGGGCCCCCGGACTTTGAGACCCCCTGGAGACCCTACCCTATGAGCCAGGGGTCTCAAACTCGGTGGGTCGGTCCGGGGCCTTCCCCCGGACCGTGTGCCACCGTTGGTCCGGGCCCCCCGCCCCCCAGGGCCTGGATCCCGGCCCTGGGGGGCCCCCGGACTTTGAGACCCCCTGGAGACCCAACCATAAGAGCCAGGGGTCTCAAACTCGGTTTGGCCATAGCCCCCGACGTACCCTCCAAGGGTTCCAAAGCACGCGGAGATCGGACCAAGTTTGCGGCTCCAGGCCCGCCCGAAGTGTCGGGTGGTCTCCCATTCATTCCCTATGGAGGGCCCTTTTCCGGATGGCTGAAAACGACATTTCCGGCTCTCCTGGGAGATCGGGGCCCCCCATACGTGCATGTCATATACCGTTTTAAAGCTCCGAGCCTCCTGAACACGGAGGTGGTCTCGGATCGCCTCTAGGACCTTCCCCCGACCTTCTACGGGTCTCCAAAGGTAAGGTGGGTTATGGGACGGAGGCAAAGACCCCCGCGGGAGACCCCCTTAACGGTGTCCCAGAGGGCTGAAACTCGGTGGGTCGGTTGGGGGCAACCCCCACGACCGTGTGCCACCGTTGGTCCGGGCCCCCCGCCCCCCGAGGCCGAGATCCAGGCCCTGGGGGGCCCCAGATTTGAGACCCCCTGGAGACCCAACCATAAGAGCCAGGGGTCTCAAACTCGGTTTGGCCATAGCCCCCGACGTACCCTCCAAGGGTGCCGAAGCACGCGGAGATCGGACCCCGTTTGCGGCTGCAGCCCCGGTTCAAAGGTCGGGTGGTCTCCCATTCATTCCCTATGGAGGGCCCTTTTCCGGATGGCTGAAAACGACATTTCCGGCTCTCCTGGGAGATCGGGGCCCCCCATACGTGCATGTCATATACCGTTTTAAAGCTCCGAGCCTCCTGAACACGGAGGTGGTCTCGGATCGTCTCTAGGACCTTCCCTCGAGCTTCTACGGGTCTCCAAAGGATTAGCGTCAAACCGGGCCGGCTTTGCCCCGCGATAAGTCGGTCCAAACGGACCGGAACCCGGGCGAGCCGCACACCGTCGGATCCGGGCCGGTCCGCGGATGGTTCTGGTGGTCTCCGATTTCCGCTAGGACGTTCCCCCGAATTTATACGAATTTTTAACCGTTTTGGGCCCAACCGGACCTCCGGTCCGGTTCCCGGGGTCCCACCGACCCGAGACCCGGATCATCGAGCTCCTGAGACGGCCCCGGTCACGAGGGTGTCGGTCCCGGAAGCCTGGGTGGAGGTCCGAAAACCGGACTTCCAGAGGGGGAGACTCGGCGGTGAGCAGCTGCAGATTTCGTCCGCCTGCTAGCGCGGCCCTCCCGGATAGCTCTGCCGCGGATCCCCGGTCTGGACCTCCGGAGCTCCGGTTCGATCCTTAAAAACGCACTGCACCCAGGCAAACCATATATTGGCTGAAAGCTTGGACCGCGGGGAACACGGTGGTGGTCTCGGATCGTCTCTAGGACCTTCCCAGCCGGCGGTAGAAGCGAAAGAAGTTTACCGGGAAATGAGCTCCAAAAATCGGTCAAAAATGCGTTTTATCCGGGAAAACCGGATATGGTTCGAATCTCCGGAGCCCGAAGAGCAGCCCGGTGAAGACCGCATGGTTCTATCTTTAAAAATGAGGGAGATACGGGGTTTTAAAAAAAGCAGTACTGCCCCCACGACGGGGGGGGCGTTCTGGGAGTGAAAGTCAAAACGCTTTTCGGGCCCTTATAAAGAAAATCACTGCCGGAACGATATCAGGAGAGAGTTGGAAAAGAGGGTCTGGGCGGAAAAATGACTAAGTGTTTCAACACTTAGACATATTTTCATGATCCTTGAAGTCTCGGGAGGCCATCCAAGCGGGTCTCAGCCCTCTTTTCCCCCATTTTCGGCCGTTTTTAGCGCTTTTTCGGCAAAAAGTTGCACTTTGTCCTGGAGAAGCGGGGCTTTCACGCTGTGGCTTCCCGTTCGGCCGGTGAGTCTCCACGGTCCATCTGATGGGCCTGGTGGCTGCTCCGGTTGGCGCGGAGCTCCGTGGAGCCCCGTGGAAGCTGGAATAAAAGCGCGGAGTCTCCCTGGACCCAGGCCGAAGACGGAGCACCGACAGCGGGCTGACCCCGCCTAGGTGTCCCGCTCGGAGGTCTGGAGCTCTGGTGGATGGCTCCCCAAGCACATTTACACACACTTTCCTGACCGAACAGCACTCGTGGCCTGCCATGGAGGGCCCCCGCCGGCCCCGGATGCTCTTGCACCGGCGCTTCGGCGAAGGGTTCCTCCAGCCTTTGCAGGCTCGCCTCTAGACCCGGGCACGGACAGTCAGGGGGGGGGCCCCAAGCCCCCCCGCTCTGCAGCTCCAGCCCGCGGTCGCCCCATCGGTAGCGAGACCCAGACGACCCGTCTGTCCCAGCTGTCCTACACTGGTCCCAC